>NC_037685.1:24219292-24294629 GCF_003255815.1 Theropithecus gelada | reverse complement strand
GGGGGCAACCCGGAGGGGGTGGCTTGATTTAAACGAATACCTGACCATCCAAATCATACAGGGGCGAAAAAGGAAACACCACAAAAAAAAAAAAAAAAAAAAAAAAAAAAAAATAAACTAAGCCACAAACGTATTTCCCAATGAAAATTAACCTTTGCTATGTAGAATCACAAACTCTTACATAACTTACAAACTTTTATGTAGAAGTATAAAATGCAACAAAATGGAAAAAAATATGACCTGGATATTTCTGAATATTGTCAAATACATAGAATATTGGTACAGTATGTAGAAGTTCAAGTTTTCATTTAAATATGATTAATTCTTCTTGTGGATAAAAGAATACTTGTTTCTTTCTTTATATTTTTCTAAAAATATGCTGTTCAATTTCTATGTTATAAGAAAATTTTGATTTTGATTATGTAGAAATTTAGACACTATATAGCTATTTCTGAACACAATGTAAAATCCTAGAACTTGGACAAAATTGTTTCTCAAAATTTTGCCTTTAACTTCTAGTGATGCTCTGCTAAAAATGAGATTTTATTAATCAAATCCTTTTTTGTCATAGATATTATTCTTCATCTGTCTATACTGCAATCAGCCCAATTCTGGCACGTACCATTTCAGCCATGGGTTTCTGTGAAGACCTCATACTTACTTCTCTTTGTCTGATCCCAGCACTTGGATTTTGAATGTTCCAGAATGCAAATTTATAGAGAAAAGTGTAATTTCTACTTGCCAATCCAGATTAATACATAAGGCCCCATAAAACAGAACTTGCAATTAGTTAGACATTTAATTTTCCTCTCTCCTTTGGTGTTTCCCAGCTTAAAATACAGATAGATAAGTAGGTAGGTAGGTAGGTAAATAGACTATTGATAGCCAGACATATATAAATATATATATGTTAGTCAATTAGATTCTGCTCTTAATGGGAATAATTATGCTTTGAGAGACAATTCTTAAGAGTATGCTAATACACACACACACACGTTCACACACACACCCTTATACCATGAACACAAATTATTCTCAGGTGACTTAAATTTTTTCAAGGGGAAAAAAATTAGAATTTTAAGAAGTTCCTTTTGAAGAAAGAGCACATAAGAAAGGAACACGATTCATACTGTGGGATGTAGAAGACTTGGAGAGAATACATTTTAAACACTGAACAAACATGTAATAAATAAACATGTGTAACAGAAATTTTAAGGGTGAACTACAAATGAAAAATATTTATTTATTTTATACAAATAATCTAGAGTTTCATGAGGCAACAAAAAGAATCCATTTAAAACATAAATGTCTTCATAGGCAGCTTTCTACTTTCTGTATTTTGTCTTAATAGTTAAACAAGGAAAATATCCATTTTTTGATCTAATAACAGTATAACTTGAAAAAGTATGCACATAAGTTGATTTGAGCATAGATACTAGGAACATTTGTTTACGATAGTAAATATTGTCATAAGTACAGTTTTAGGAGAGTTGATAATCTACCTTTTTCTTATGTTTTAACTGTGGATGAGAAGTGTGAGATACAAGATGAGGTTGGATCAATGGTAGTTGTATCGTGCTGATAGAATTTAATATCTTATGATATGGAGTTAAAAAAAAGGAAAAGCCACATCAGTTTTTCAGTGAGGCAGTTCTGCCAAAAATAATAACATATGGGTATCTGCATGCTCCCAATAATAGACAGCTTTGGGGCCAATATAGTTTAACTTTGATTGCACATTAGGTTCAACTGAGGGTTTTAAAAATCACTGCCTCTTCTAATATGTGTGTGTGTGTGTGTGTATATATATATATATATATATATATTTTTTTTTTTTTTAAATAAAAAACTCCTCACCCTTGCCAGTCAAGTATAATAAGGAACCACACTATGGAAACACTATTTAAGATACTGCATCAGGAAAATAATTTTCTCTGAAATCTAGTTTTACAGAATAAACACCATTTTCTGTAATGTCTAGAGCTGCAAAACATTTTACAATTTTTACATCTTCCATAATTCAAAAAGACTGTTCATCAAAACATTGTAATTTAATCAGCTCAGAGAAATACACTAGTGCATAACCAGACACTTAATTGATGTCTATATAAAAATGTGTGCTAATTTTATTTCAGAATTTACTATACCTCCATAATCTTTGCAATATCCCTGTTCCCTGATTCAATTAGAAGTTAGCATTTCAGACTTGATTCTGAAGATGTTTTATAACTATTTATAGTGCTTAAAATATATGATAAAAATAAGATGCTTTAAAAATATTACTTCTGATTACTCTCTCAAATCTATAGAAACAACACGAAGGTTTCTTATCTCAGATAATTTAAAATGGGTGTGCATGTGTGTAAATCTATTTCATTTTTTAATCTTTAATACCACACATTATTTATACAGCATTCACATATCTACTTTTATGGTTATATATTGATGACTTAATTTTTCACCCTAGATGACACTGTTATATAAGCTCGCTAAATTTAAAATCAGCCTAATGACTCTAAATACTTAAGCAAAGTTCTAAGACTACAATTTAATTAATGGAGGGTCTTTATGGAGTGATCTGGCCTACAGATAAGACAAAAGTGACTTACCAAAAAGATACATTATTAAATATCAATGTTATATGATTTCATGGGTACACAAATCAGACATTCAATCATATATGTAAAAGTGAATGCCTGGCACAGTGGCTTGAGTCTGTAATCTTAGCACTTTGGGAGGCCGAGGCAGACGGATCACTTCCGGCCAGGAGTTCGAAACCAGCCTGGCCAACATGGCGAAACCCCGTCTCTACTAAAAGTACAAAAAAAATTAGCCGGGCATTTTAGCGAGCTCCTGTAGTCCCAGCTACTTGGAAGACTGAGGCAGGAGAATGGCATGAACCTGGGAGTCGGCGGTTGCAGTGAGCTGAGATTGCACCACTGCACTCCAGCCTGGGTGACAGAGCAAGATTTGGTCTCCAAAAAAAAAAAAGAAAAGAAAAGAAAAAAAAAAAGATTATTTACTTAAGATATTGTTACTCAAAGAATATCTGTTCCTTCTGTGTATGTTTCTTTGCTGTACATATACTTTCTAATTTCTACCTGTTGAGATCAATGCTTTATAGTGCTTTCAGTCTGTTTCTCTATGAAACTATTCATTTGAAAAGTATCTGGGGTCCATCACTTACACTCAGTTGTGAATGTGATCTCCAGAGAATTATACAGTCTTGTAACAGAAAAACACTTTGAAGTTCATCTTGTTCAACTGAGCATCGTCTGTTTCTTAAGCACGAGCTTCAAGGTCAGAAACATAAATATAAATCTAATTTATTTCCTGCAGGAGTATTTTAGTTTAGCCTAAATTAACCTAAATTGTATTAAGAAAGATAATAAAAAGCACAATGTTTACTCTATAATTGGTTTTATGTAAGTTGTGCAGAGAAAGGAAGTTTCTTTTTTTTAAGCTTTATTCAGTGTTAAACTGTATGAAGATATCTGGCAAAAATACAAAATAAAACATGAACAAAAATATTGTAAAAAGTATAAAATAAATTAGCCCATTTTAATTCAGATTTCAGCTTCATTTTTCAGACTTGATTCTGAAGATATTTTATAGCTATTTATAGTGCTTACATATATGAGAAAAAATAGGATGCTTTAAAAATATTACTTCTGATCACTCTTTTATATTTATAAAACAACACAAAGGTTTCTTATATCTATAAAACAACACGGAGTTTTTTTAAAGAACAAAAAGCTACTCTTTCATTACTTCTGAGGAGTTAGCAGTTATATTTTTATTGAAATGTGTACCATGTGCTCAGGAAAAATAAAATGAAATACATTCATCATATTGAAAACCTGGCCAGGCGCGGTGGCTCACGCCTGTAATCCCAGCACTCTGGGAGGCAGAGGCGGGCGAATCACAAGGTCAGGAGATCAGGACCATCCTGGCTAACACGGTGAAATCCCGTCTCTACTAAAAATCCAAAAAAAAAAAAAAAATTATCCGGGCTTGGTGGCTGGCGCCTGTAGTCCCAGCTACTAGGGAGGCTGAGGCAGAAGAATGGCTTGAACCCCCGGAGGCGGAGCTTGCAGTGAGCCCAGATAGCGCCACTGCACTCCAGCCTGGGCGACACAGCGAGGTTCTATCTCAAAACATAAAAACAACAAACAAACAAACAAACAAAACCTGCATCTTGCATTTATGAGTCCTTAAGGCCACTGGTGTGCCAAGAGCGAAATGTGGTAGTGGTCTGCCTCAGGTTCAGGCAATAAAAGGGTGCACTGTCTGTAGAAGTTTATAAATAATAATGAAACACTATAATTCAGACTCCTGGGTATAACCCCATGCATCAACAACTCAAAACGACAGCAGTCAAAATTTTCAGTACCTACATTTCTTTTCTGATCATTGTTATTGTTCATCTTATTTCATAATTATTGCTAAATTTCTTTTAACCTATAGAGGAGATGCTGTGAACAGTATTGTTTTATGTAGGGGAGGCACCATATAAACTCTACCTTTTTACATTTGTTTTTACCACTTCCTCACTCCTTGCCCTAACTTTATACCCATTAAAATCTGCAGAAAGTTTCTCAGTTTGAATGTCATTGCACAATAAACTTTTTCTGCTTGACTAATGCACTGGACTCCTAAATACCTATGCCATTTTCAGTTAACTTCATTCATTTCCAATTCACATAATGTATGGCAGCTTGGTTATGTTCGTACAAGTCTTAATTTTGTCCTAACTGTAAACCATGATGAAGAAATATTTTATATATTATAATCTCTGTGTTCCCATAGAGTCTACATTGTTCTACATTATTCTACATTCAATATTCATTAATTTAACAAATATTTATTGAGGACATTGTATGTTTTAGAACTTCAAGGTTAAAAAGACAAAAATAATAAGATTGCCATTCAGAAAGACAGAATAGTGCTAGTAATAGTAAATGTTGTGAAAAACATTCTAAATATATTATTTTACTTACTCCTCCCAACATTGGGAGCTATGTACAAGTACATCATTTTTGAAGTTAAGACAATGCAAACAGGAGTTGTTACTTGTCCATGATGCTAAAATAAAAGGCAAACTCAGCATTTTATAATTTTATCCTAGATACATGTTATTGTAAAAACAAGACTAGTAATAGATAATAGGTGGGAAAACTGTATATATTTTTCTAGAATTGTGCATATAGTATTTATCTGCTTGGGGAAATATTTTGATCATGGCTTACTTAAGTAAAATTTAATCTTATACTTTATTACATTAGTTCCTGTTTCTCATTTTCCTTCTCTGATTTTTAGAATGTTAAGAATTTTCTCTTTTTAAATAAGACTTGATATAGAAAGCATGACATTCCTGAAAAATATATTTGAATATCTAGTTACTTGAAGTTATAATTAAAAGTGACTTTAAACTCTTTTCTTTATAGATAAAAGGGGCTTGCTCTTGGCTTGTTATTTCAAGAATATACAAGTATCAATTTTTCATTTATAAAATACTAAAGAAACTTCATAAAACATTTTAAATAACAGAAGATCAACCTTAAGTGAAGAAATATCAGGTTTAAGATTCCTTTGCATATCCTTATTCCTGTGATTCCTGACGAATGATGTTTTACAGAGTTTAGAAATTCTGAAAATAAACAGTGGCTGAAAGTACACAGCAAATAGGACATTAACACAGGGAATCATCTCATGAAGCTCATCCTCAAAGACCAAAAGTCAGATTTCAAACCTTTAAAAATAAATGAATTTACTTGGATTCAAATCAAACCACAGTAAAAAATAAACTTTATTTTAGGAAATACCTTTTGAAATGTTCTAAGCATAGCCACTTAACTTTTTAAAAATAGCATTAGCAGAGAGACCATTTTTTTTAGTATCCAATTAAGGTATGACTCATTGTTCACTTGGAAAAGTGCGGATTTTGAACTATTCCCTTTTAAAATCGTTGTCTACATTTTTCCATCTTAACATAGAAATCATTTCAACCAGACATAAAAAAATAAACACGCAGAATATGTCTCAGACTTTCAAAACAATTTTTTTTTTCTGAGAATGATATATTTTTATTTTAGGTTTCTTTCAAATGCATACAGAAGCAACCTGTAGATTCTTACTAAGAATATCGAAAAGAAACTATTATTGGTTCCATTAAATAATTTAGTTCTAAATACTATTGATGTCACAAATTTGGAAAATGTGGACCTCGAGTATTCTCTACATTTTAGGAATGCTCAATTATTCAAACTAACCCCCAAAATTGAAGATGGTCAGGTCAAGGCTGTCTCTTTTCTTTTCCTCTTTGCCACACCTACTTGTCTCATATTTGTTAGGGTCAAGTTCCTGCTAGTTTTGCTATATACTTTTAATATGCTATGCAGAAAAGGGCACTGTTTCACCTCCAGTCACTAACATTTTTAACACGAATAAATATGTGTGGATCCATTAAACAGGCTGTATCAGACCAAAATGTGTTTCCTATTACAAGTTTTATACTTCTAAACAGTATGTGAGTCCCACTGTTTTCAATGATAATATATTAAATTTTTACTTATATGTCAGGAGGAAACCATTTACACCAAACCAAATGAGCTCATCTCAAATGCTATTGTTATTATTATTGAGAAGGAATTTTGCTCTTGTGCCCCAGGCTGGAGTGCAATGGTGCAATCTTGGTTCACGGCAACCTCTGCTTCCCAGGTTCAAGCAATTCTCCTGCCTCAGCCTCCCAAGTAGCCGGGATTACAGGCACCTGCCACCACACCTGGCTAATTTTTGTGTATATATATATATATATATATATATATATATATATATATATACACACACTGGTCTCCAACTCCTGACCTCATCTGCCTGCTTCAGTCTCCCAAAGTGCTAGGATTACAGGCATAATCAGTACCCCTGACCTCCAAATGTTATTATTGAAAGGACTTCTTGTTGTGTTGGTAAGTCAACTATATTAAGTTTCCAACAGTATTCCTGGGGAATTTTTTTTCTGTGAAGTTTTTTCAACAGTAACTACAAGCAAAACTAAACATTAAATATATTGACTTTTCTGTTGAGTTTTGTATTATTGTGAATCAAATGGAGAGAGTGAGAAAAAAAAAATAGAGAAAATGAGGAGGAACCCAAAGTATTTTGAGTGAGAGATTTATGTTCTGGTCTTTTGCTGTTATTTAAGAGAAGGATTAACAATAATGCTTCAGTGGTTTTCTAATTTAAATTAGCGTACTTGCTAACAGAATAATCCCATCTAGGCCATTCAAAAGACACAGGAAGGGCCCCAAAATTCAAATAATTAGAGATTGCATACATAATTTTTGGAATTCTCTATTATGTAGCATTTTGGATAATTGATGTTCATTTATAGTAACTGTATAACCATGTAGTCTTAATTAAAAATAAATTGATATACATTTTTGGGGGACATAGAGAGAATGCTCTAATTTTTATAAATGTACCTTTAAAAACAAAAGTTTGAAGAACTTGGAGAATTCAAGTTTTCCATATTCTAATAGGTAGGTAATGTTTATATGGCCTTAAACTTTACTGACTTTTTCTCCATATTTAAGACAGGGATTATCACTGCAATTCTTCTGTTATCACAGAATTTCATGTTCGAAATTCACATAATTCTGGAGAAAGAGGCATCTCAGAAAGGTGAGTTGACATTACACAGTGGATTTTCCCTTAGGATATTTGCTGACTCTGGGAATAGGTTAAGAGACTGAAGAGCCAGGCAAAGGGCCTGGACAGAAAATGACTAAGGAGAATCCAAGAAGTGAGCAATGTGTGCATGTGCATGTGGGTGTGTGCGTGTGTGTGTTCTCACAAGGACTTTAATCACTTCATTCTTAATTCCTCAAACACTATGCCTAGGTTAGTTCAGATTTTAGTGCACTTATATAGGATTTAAATAAAAATAAGACCAGGTTTCCAAATAGGGTTGTAAGTGTAGAAATATGAAATAATCAAATATCCCTTAAGAGTATATATGAGGAATGTTCTAATTCTCTAAATGATTATTTTTTCAGTGTGACCAGTGGATTACCAGACCATATTTGCTTCTAAACAGTCATGGGTCTTAAATTATCACAAAAACTTCCTTGATTATCAGTTTGTTAACGATACACTACAAATCTCAATGTTAGTAAAATGCTTTAAAACAACAATATGCAAATGAAAGTTATTTTTATTTTGATTATTATTAAGACAAAACTATATAGTCTAGGTACATCTCTAAACAGATGAAGATACATATATCACTTTATGCAGAGCCTTAATATTCAGCATCTTCCAAGACTAAAACATAGTTCTATATTCCTTGAAAATAGTTTAAGAAAGTTCAACCTAAATTTTCTGGAACTTCCTTACTAATTTATTTTATTTTAACAACTTTGAAATTTCTTCACTTTTCATGGTTTATTGAATAATTATTGTGTTATTAAAGGTTTTCAATATACCCCTTATGTGAAATAGACCTTATTTTCTATAACTGGTTAGATTAGAATCTTTTTATGCTTTTGAAAATTCAAGTCATCAGTTAACAATTGGGTAATCTCTGATTTCCCATTAACCTACGACTCTTGTTTTTACCACATGTATTAGCCATTTTATTATCATGTATTTATTAGATTAGGTGCTTTTGCAGACTCAACCTATCTATACTGGAAAGAAAAAGAAGCCTCCCATCACAGATTTTGTTTTCTTTGGAGTATGTGGAGAATAAACATGTAAGCAAGGTATGAAATATAACAATAATTAAAACTGTTAAATAAAAACGAGGCCAGTTGCGGTGGCTTATACCTGTAATCCCAACATTTTGGGAGGTCGAGGTGGGTGGATTACTTGAGGTCAAGTGTTTGAGACCAGCCTGAACATCATGGTGAAACTCCCTCTCTAAAAATACAAAAATTAGCCAGGCATGGTGGCACATGCCTGTACTCCCAGCTACTTGGAGGCTAAGGGAGGAGAATCACTTGAACCTGGGAGGCAACGGTTGCAGCAAGCTGAGATCACGCCACTGCCCTCCAGACTGAGCAACAGAATGAGACTCCATCTCAAAGAAGAAAAAAAAGCTGTAAGGTAAAAATGAAATAAATTAACTTAAAAAGGAAGCGTGAAAACAACTTGTCTTTATATAAGGCTGTCAGTGAAGTCTTCTAAGCAGAAGACGGGAGTCCATTTCTACAATATTTATTTTATTTCTAGCTTTTTTATTTATATGTAAATACAAAAGTGTTTCAAATTTCCAGTAGTGTTAACTCTTTCTTTTATTTTAAAATATTTCCTTTGTAGTTTTTTTGGTTGTAATGTAACTCTACTGAGTCATCTAGAACACACACACACACACACACACACACACACACAATGAGATTCAAATTAGAACTACAATAATTTTATCAGTTAATTAACTTTCATTTTGCAACATTTAATCTTTACAGTTAGAAATTCAGGATGCTTCTCCACTTATTTTCTTATTAAAAATTCTCCAAGGATTTGTACAATATCATTTTATTTGAATTGATTTCATAATTTTCTGGTATAAAAGATTAGTCTTTCAATTTAATTCTAATGCATTATTATTGAAGCATAGAAATTGCATTTTTGTAGGATTGTCTTAAATATTGACATCTTGCTGAATTTATTATTTTTATTGCACTTCTGTTTCTCTCTCTCCCAGAATCTTCTGGGAATGCAATATTACCCTTTGTGTACATGTGTATGTATGTTCAGTATGTGGATGTATTTATGTGTGTGTGTGTGTGTGTGTTTGCTTTATGTCTGATTGCATTTATAGAACTTCTAAAATATCAATGGTAATAATGAGAATTCTTGTTTGGTTTTTACTCTTCCTGTTCCTATGCAGTAATGTAAGATATTCATTGAGGCAATATACAGCCTTCAGATAATAGAGGAATATATAAGCCCTCTTAACTGTGATATCCTTTTAAATGTAATAAACACGAATATTTTCTTCCTCCTGCTACTGGCTTCTGATGCTATTTTTGTGTTATCTGTCCACGTGATCTTTAGATTTCATGTTCTATTTCCTGTCATAGTCTTGCCATTTGGATGTGGAAACAGATTGCCTTTTTACTTAGACTCCTGGCATACACTTAGTTGGAAAGGACTTTGTATTCTGATTCTATCCACTTAATTTGCCTATTAGTCATGCTGTCCAAACAAGCTTTGGCTCAGGGACTCAACTTTGAACAATTCCATTCAACCAACATTCCTATGCCATAGAAAGAATCAAAAGTGATCTATTTTTGGTGAAAGGCTAATTGGAATTTTTGTATCACTTACATAATAATCACTAAATTGGTAATTGTGATCAGTTTATAGGCAAGTTGTACTTTATTCTCATTGAGATATACTATTTGATAGATACAAATTATAACAAATATTCAAAATGTTTGACACAATAAATGATACATTAAAAATTTCAGCTATGTGAAAATTTATGTCCACCTTCCTAAGACAACTCAAGAAGCATAAGTCAGAAACATGACAGCATCAATGTAAGACAGTATTCAGTAAAACCCACTATTTTCTGTTGTATTATATGTCTGTTATTTCTTTTTGAAAATTAAGGAATGATACTCAGGGTCGGGTCAGGCTGCCTCAGCTCCACTTCAAAACTCTATTTTTGGTATAAGTGGATGTTTCTCTCTTCCCCTTTTCTTATGAAAGTTACTGAAAACATACTGTTCTGATGTCACTATTATTTTTTCTTCTCCCACCTGTCATACTAGTCAGATTCTGATTTCTTTTTAAAGTTGAAGTAACTGCAACAAAGTATATATATATTTTTCTGAACCTCTCCCCAGAGGAGGAGCTAATGTGCTTCCTCTATCAAGGTGACATGACTGTCTCTCTTCCTGATCCTTAAGTTTATACTTTATATCAATTTGACCTCAGTTGTGTGACACTTTCAAGTAAAATAATACAGTTTCAGCAACTAAGAATAAAATATTTTGTGAAAATTGTTTTATGCTTGCACCTAGATTTCAAATTCTGGTTGCCAAGAGAAATGATCTGAACCATCATCCAAAAAACTAAGTAACACATGTTATAATAATATTCTTACTGTTAAGATTTCAGATTCCATACCCTAAGTGTCTGATTTGCCTTGGCCAGTTAGAGCGCAACCTCCTACAGAACTTCCCACTTGTTTTTCAGAATGAAATGACCATTGCTAAATAACTAGCACTGCATATATACTTTCAAAATCTGTGTCTCCATATTTTTAGATTTACCTACCTCATTTGAAAATAGTCATCATTTCTACATCTTCACTGCTTTAAAAATGTCCAGTTAGATAAAATAGTACATGCCATTGAAATAGTAGAAAAGTATGAAAAATTTAAAACATAACTAATTAGATCTTATTCTAAGATTTGCAAATAAATTCCTTTTTATATACAGCACCTCACTCAGCTTTTATAAATCAGTTTCCTCATCTCCTCTACTTATGGCGTTAATACAAGAAGACATCTAAAATATTTGGAAAAAGGTATGCGAATACAAATTAGTAGAAAATAGTTCAGTGCGTCTTAGTGGAACAGGACAGAGGTGGATTCTCTTAGAAAATGAACTGCACTGGCACTCCTGGGCAGTTACAAGTCACATATGAACAAGATTCTCACATTGTTTACCCATTTGCCTCCCTCACTCTCTATATTCAGATGCCTAATATACTATCAGAATTTCTAAAAGTGAACTCCTGGTCTCTTAGCTAATTCACTTCTTTACCAGCATCTTAATCCATTTTAGTTAATGACAATTGTATATTTCTAATTACTCAAGCTTGGAGTCATCTCTGAAACCATTTTCTTTCATATCTTCTATCCATCCCATAAGAAATTTTTATTGGCTCTATTTACAAATCACATTCAGAACATACCCCGTTTTCATCACTTTTATGGCTAACACCATCATCAGAGCTGTCATTATCTTTCACCAAGACTACTACAATTACTTTGTATCTTTCTGCTTTCATTTTTGCCCTACTACTTCACAAATATATTTTTGAAAGAGCAGCCAGAGGGTCCATATAACTTAATGATCCCGCTCAATGCCACTTCATATATACCTTAGGGTAGAAATGAAAGATCTCAAAATGGTCCTTAGGTTTTCTCCACTACTATTCTGACCTCATTTCCTAATTCTATCTTCTTTTCTTATTATGGTCCAGACACAAGGGCCTTATGATATTTCATGAAAATGCAAACCTTTTGCACTGGATATTTTTGTTTTTTCTTTATGCCATCCTCTCCCAGATGTGTCTATTTCTTAACTCCTTTGATCCTTTGCAAAAAGTCACCTTGCTGAACACTGTGAAAGTGGACCAACTCCCATGTTCCAAGATTCTTCATTCATCTTACTCTGCTTTATTTTTGTCCGTAACACTTATTATCTTCTCATAAACTGTACACTTTACTTTCTCCAGTCTCCTTCAACTAGAACATGAGTGTCACAAGGACTGAGAATTGCATTTGTTTTAGTTGCTGCTATATTCCAGAGTCTGGAACAATGCTGGAACAAATAAATATTTGTTCAGTGAATGAAGAAGTAAAATATTTGACATGAAGTTACAGAATCGAATGGATTTGATAATGCTGTGGTTTGATGACCCATCTTGTCTGAAAATAACATTGATATTTTTAAAACATTGATGGCATTTGGAAATTGAACCAAAGATGGGGATAATCAAATTCCCTGTTTCCAGCCCTTTGTTTCTAAAAATAGGCTAGAATTAGAGTATACTCTGATAATTAAATTTTTATAGCATTATTAATATGGCCATGGTAACCTTCTTAATTATTTCTATAAATTATTTGAGGAAAATTCAAAATGTAACCAAACAGGGCCTCACAACAAGGGAAGTATGAATGTGTGGTTTTGCTTTTTAATATTTTAATATTTTGATTTTTGCTTTTGAAGTAAAGTGCAAGCAAAAAAAGTCAGTGAGAAAGGTCTACATTTTCATGAAATAAAAATCAGGAATGGCCATTGTGTCTGGAACATAATAAAGAGAGGTGTATTATTAGAAAATGATGTGAGAAAGGTAGTGGGGGTAAATTTTGGATAATTCTGATATCTTCTATTCTTACCCTGGGATACATCTATGTTAATATGCATGTTTGTCATACACACAGAAACACACACACATGCACATATGAGTTAAGTTCTGAAATCATGCATTTAAGATACAATCAAGTTTTAGTTACTTATTGCTAACTAGAGATACAGAAAAAAATATATATCTACAGCTAAAATAAATATAATTGTATCTACAATCTCTTTTGTAGCAACAACTCTCATGTGTGTATACATATATATATATATTTTTTTATATATATATATATTTTTATATATATATATATATTTTTTTTTGAGGCGTATTCTTGCTCTGTTGCCCAGGCTAGACTGCAGTGGCACAATCTTGGCTTAGTGCAGCCTCTGCCTTCTGAGTCCAAGCAATTCTCCTGTCTCAGCTTCCCAAGGAGCTGGGATTATAGGTGCCTGCCACTGTGCCTGGCTAATTTTTGTATTTTTAGTAGAGATGAAGTTTCACCATCTTGGCCAGGCTGGTATCGAACTCCTGACCTTGTGGTCCACTCACTTCGGCCTCCCAAATGCTGGGATTACAGGCGTGAGCCACTGCACCTGGCCCCTTGTTGCATATTACTATTATTATTATTTGAGATGGAGTCTCACTCTGTTGCCCAGGCTGGAGTGCAGTGGTGTAATCTTAGCTCACTGCAAGCTCTGCTTCCCAGTTTCACTCTATTCTCCTGCCTCAGCCTCCCGAGTAGCTGCGACTATATTCTGCTGCCTCAGCCTCCCGAGTAGCTGGGACCACAGGTGCCCACCACCACGCCCAGCTAATTTTTTGTATTTTTAGTAGCAGTGGAGTTTCACCATGTTAGCCAGGATGGGCTTGATCTCCTGACCTTGTGATCCACCTGCCCCGGCCTCCCAAAGTGCTGGGATTACAAGCATGAGCCACCATGCCTGGCCCACTTGTTGTATATTATTAAAAGTATTTCCCAATCCAACAAGTATATTTGCAAGATAATTTTCTTCTCTAGTGATTGTTTTTGTCTGTTACTTACATACACATGATTGAAAAACTGTCCAGAAATTCAGGTATCCGGATATCTGTCATGACAGAAAAAATAGAGAAAATACTATTTTTTCTATTTTAATATTCTGCTTCATTTTAAAATTGTGCTATGATCTGAATATCTGTGCCCCAACAATATTTATATGTTGAAATCCTAAACCTAAGTTGATGGTGTTAGGAGGTAGGGTCTTTGTGGAGATGATTAGGTCATAAGGGCAAAGCCCTCAGAAATAGGAGCAGTGCACTTATAAAACAGGCTCAAGAATGTTCATTCTCCTGTTCACCATGTGACAGCAAGCGAGAAGGCTTATCTATGAGAAGGCAAGCCCTCGCCAGACATGGGATCCTCTGCTGCCTTGATTATAGACTTTCCAGTCACCAAAACTGTGAGAAAGAAAATTCTGTTGCTTATGAGCCACCCAGTTGACAATACTTTGTTATAACAACCAGAAAAAACTAAGACAAATTGATTTGGTAGCCTAGATTCACCAAGTTATATTGGGGGAATCCACTCCCAGTATTTCAGTGTAGGTTCTTCCTATTTTCCCTAAGTGTGAGAAATAAATAGAAAGAGTACGAAGAGAGGAATTTTACAGCTGGGCCTCGGGGGGTGACGTCACATATTGGTAAGACCATGATGCCCACCTGAGCTGCAAAACCAGCAGGTTTTTATTAAGGACTTTAAAAGGGGAAGGGGTGAATGAACAGGGAGAATAGTCACAAAGATCACATGCTTCAAAGGGCAAACAGAAGAACAAAGATCACATCCTTCTGAGGCCAATAAAGATCATACGGCAAAGGGCAAAGCAAAGATTACAAGGCAAAGGGCGAAATAACTCCTGATAAGGCTCTATGTTCAGCTGTGCACATATTGTCTTGATAAAGATCTTAAACAACAGAAAACAGGGGTTGAGAGCAGAGAACTGGTCTGACCTAAAAGTCACCAGGGTGGGATTTCTTCCACACCCTAATAAGCCTAAGGGTACTGCAGGAGACCAGGGCATATTTCAGTCATTATCTCTACTGCCTAAGACAGACACTTCCAGAGCGGCTGTTTATAGACCTCCTGCCAGGAATGCATTCCTTTCCCGAAGTCTTAATTATTATTATTCCTTGCTAGGAAAAGAATTCGGCGATATCTTCCCTATTGCACATCCGTTTATAGGCTCTCTGCAAGAAGAAAAATATGGCTCTATTCTGCCCGACACCACAGGCAGTCAGACCTTACAGTTGTCTTCCCTTGTTCCCTGAAAATTGCTGTTATTCTGTTTTTTTTTCAAGGTGCACTGATTTCATATTGTTCAAACACACATTTTACAATTGATTTGTACAATAGTGGTCCTAAGGTGATGTACATTATCCGCTTATGAAGATAACAGGATTCGGAGATTAAAGTAAAGACGGGCATAAGAAATTATAAGAGTATTATTTGGGAGCTGATAAATATCCATGAAATCTTCACAATTTATGTTCCTCTGCCACAGCTCCAGCCAGTCCCTCTGTTTCGGGTCCCTGACTTCCCACAACAAAGCTAAAAATAATCATTAAATTTAAACTACTTTTATGAAATTGCTTTTTATAAATTCAGTTTTATTCTAAATAATGAATGCATGACTGTACAACATAGAGTAATAAATACAATAAAATATTTTTACTTTTCATGTGAATATATTAAAAACCAAAATATATAAATTGCATATAAAGATTAATAAACGTAATGTCTGGTTATAAATATTCAATGATTTCTGATATGAGTATTATTAACTCTTTTATTTCCTGGAGTTTACTCATTGACTAGAATTTTGAAATGTGAACTTCTTTTCTGCTACCAATTTACAGGATAATAATAGCTCATTTCTTCAGTAACTACAAAATTGCATATATTTTTAGAATATAATTTTAATAAAATATGTGATTCAAGAAAAGCAATTTATACTCTCAAACGTCCTTTGAATACAATTTTTGGTATCTTTGTTCTGATACTCCTATCATGAATTATTTATTTAAAAAATCATATTACCAAACAGATGTCGCAGCTCTGAGTATAAAAATCAGAACTATGCATGTAGTTTTAGGAACAAATTCAACTGTAATTGTCATTCAAATTTATTATTAATTTTTTTGATGGAAAAAAATGTTCTGAATAAAAGGTCCTGAATTAAAGGCTGATTTGGGGAAATTTATCTGGTTATTATGCATACTTTTTTAGTAAAAGAACTCCATATGTCTTGACTGGATGTCAATTTTAGGTGACAGTTTTCAGCTTTAGCAGGCAGACACCTTTGCTAGTGTTCCAATACTTTTACTGTGTAAAATCATACAAAAAAAAGATATATATTACCAAAATTATTTTAGGCTTCAAACCATTGGACAGAGTTAGGGTAAAAATCAAGAAATGTCAATTTCTTGGGGAAATATATATAACAAATAATTTTGGTATATATATTTTGGTAATAAATATTTATAACCTAGCAGATAAAAAAATTAGCAAAAAAGATTTGAGAGTTACTTAATAAAATAGGCTTGTTCACTGTTGTTTTTCCTTATTTTTTTACTAAGAAAATTGCAACGAAAAGCTCTAAATAATAGCCTTTCTTATTAGATCAGTTTTATATTAACAGTATTTGTCTAAGTGCTTCTTATTCTACATTTCACTTTCCATTTAAGAATATAACAATCCATTATTATATAAAAACAAGGAAAGGTTATTACATGTCTTTTTTAAGGTGTGACCTAATTTTAGATTTTACTACTTTTTATAAATACTACTTATAATTTCACTGGAAATTCAGAGTAAATCAACAAAATAGTTCTACATTTATGGAAAATAAGCTCTACCTGTAACAGCTGAAAATAACAGAACTATTACGCTTATAACACTTCGGTAGAAATATTGATAAAAGGTTACAGCTAACAATGTTAAAGACCATAATTGCAAACTGAAAAATTCTTAAAACGTAACAAAATGTTTTTGATGCAAAAGAGATAAATTAGCTTTTTATCATTTTTCTTTAATCAAATTGACTATAAAAATATTTGATTAAATTATGGTATGTAACCTAAATTAATATTTAATTTTGTGCATTTATTTAGGCAGCATTTCCTACCAACAAAGATTTTGCTTGTCTCTCAAAGATCATATTAACAGAGACATCTTCCATGAAGCCTTCTGAAAGTGAATGGTATTTGAAGTTCTATGATATTCTTTTTCATTGCATGAGGAAGATGCAATTACAAATTTTAAGAATAACAAAAGTCTCTTTTATGTACATACATTCTATGTGTCTGGTACTATTATATATGTGCCAGATACTCTCATTTTAAATTTTAAGAATAACAAAATCATTTTTTCTTCATTCTCATATACATAATCATTTATTATGTGCCAGATATATATATTCCTACTTTGTGCCAGATACTCTTCTACGGCACATAATACTCACATTATAAAGCCCTATTACTGGTAGCATAAGGTAGGTATCTAATTAAAACCTGATTGAATGAATGAATAAATGCATGCAATCTAGGTTGTTAGATGATGATGGTCAAGTTTTGTTTTTTTTCCTAAATGTGTGAACATGAATAACTGAGTTACATCTTTCTCCCTTCATTTTCTAATCAGCAAAATGGGTTCACACATTGTCCTATATGATTCTCAAACTTTCTGTGGCACATATTTTGAGAAACTTTAAAATTTTAAGATAGCAAAAGATTTTTCATTTAATTATTTCTTAAATAAGTTAATTCATTTCAAGGCACAATCACTGTAGTATTAACACAGCCTTTGTATGAAGTAGAAATAACTAATGTCCGAGGCATCTGTTAGCTCATCCCAATTATCCCTTAGTGGGAAGAAAAAAAATCAGTCTGACAGTTTTCACCCTGTGCTATACAATTAGGGGAAAATAACTGGTACCAATCTCCTTAATTTTTTTTCTAATGATGGAATGATTAAAAGCACTCTCTAAATTAATAAAAGTTTTACATATGCAAATTTAATAATTATTACTATAATCATGAAAAGCATCACTATTTGTCTTAGGTGGTTTATTTTACAGTGCTATGTGTGATAAAATATTGGCCTAGACATTCATAAATCTTTTCTTATGCTGATATGTGTAATTCCAAGTTCCTGACTTTACTTTTTAATAGTTCATCAGTAAATTTAGTACAGCTGAGACACTTGTGCTAGAGAAAAGGCAAGGGGAAGGAAGTAGGTGGTAGTGAAAATAACATTTAAATTATATGTATATTTATGGAAAGAAGCAAACATATGCAGAAAGACAAGTAAACAAGTGGAATATTTAACATTAGATACTGCAGTCTATTTAATGTCCTGATATGGTTTGGTTCTGTGTTCCCACCCAACTCTCATCTCAAATTGTAATTCCCACGTGTGGAAGGAGGGACATGATGGGAGCTATTTGGATCATGGGGACAGTTTCCCTCATGTTGTTTTGGTGATAGTGAGGGAGTTCTCAAGAGATCTAATGGTTTAAAAGTGGCAGTTTTCCCTGTACTCTTTTTCTCTCCTGCCACCATCTAAGGCTTGCCTTGCTTCCCCTTCACCTTCTGCCATGATTTTAAGTTTTCTGAGGCCTCCCCAGCCATGCAAAACTGAGTCAAACTCTTTCCTTTATAAATTGCCTAGTCTCAAGCAGTTATTCATAGCAGTGTGAAAAAAGACTGATACATGTCCTATATATACTATTTTTGGAAAATACTTTTTGAGATTTATTTTTGAGAAGAACAAAGTTTTAAAATAATGATTGTAAAACAATAGTTCCATGTGGTTAAATACACTTTTTAAAAATTTAAGTAATTTATGTAAAAAAAAGATAGTTAAGGAGTCTAGGCACTCTGCACATGTAATTTTTATGAGGATTAGTGATAGCTAAGCATGACAGAGGATACTTTATGCACTCTTGAAAATGCTACAACTCTTTTAAAAGCATTTTATTTACTTATTTTTTAAGTCAATACTGGGAAAAGTCTCAATATTTTTTTAAATAACATTAAATACTTGCGTTTATATATATATGCCTTTCAAGTTGATTGTTTAATGTTGTCTGTATCTTCAAATTATATATTTATATTTACACATGCAAAGCATTTAGGAGCCAAACTAGGCAGTTTATTTAAAATCATTATTTTCTTCTAGCAATATATAAACAATGATTTGTTCAGAAGACTCATAAATTTAATTAGTAGATACTTAAGTATGTAGATTTAAAAGAATCTATTTCTTGTTGTATAATTATATGATTCCTTTTAATTTAACATTTCCAGATTGTATATCTAAAAATATTTCAGAAATATAAAATATTAATATATTAAAATAATGGAAATGTAATGTGATTCAACATGCAGTACTAGTGGTATCAATTTTAAAGTAAGATAATAGTCAACTTTCAATAAAGGTAGCATGTATTATTATTTTTTCCTTGCAAGTGTTTTATAAGTATTAAACAATTATAATGAAAATGTATAAGGAATAGTTTCATAGCAATTTACAAAATATAGTTTCTATGAAAACAATAGTTTCATAGAAGAAATAGGAAAAAAAGTAAAACTAAAAACACATTAAGTGTAGATACTTGCTATATATCATAAATTGAAAAAGGTAGAATGTGGCAGTCATACTACCACGTGTATTTATTCATACTATGTTCAAATATTGTTTCTTCTCTTTGCATAACGAGAACTCTAGCAGTTTATGTATACTGAAAAATAGAATGCATTCAATGCAACGACCAAAATGACTCTTAAGCAAATCTTGGGAAACAAATTCAATTAAATTGTGGCCCTGAATAACTGATGCTTAAATGGATGTACTAAAAGCAATGGTAATGTAACTATAAGGTCTCTTGTCCTAGTGATGGCCAAGTTTGATTAAGTTGATATGATTCATTACTGATTTTCACTGTTCTTGGCCCCACAAAAGTCCTTCCTATATTTTTCTCATTTATCATGAGCTTCTCCTGTATAACCATCACAGAAGCCTGAATTAATTTTGGCTTAAATTTACCATATTTTCATTTCACACAGTACTGGCTCACAAGCCAACTATTTAACTTTACCTAAGGAAGAAAGCTGGAGGACATGTAGTCTGTATAAAGGCATTGAGAATTGGTCATATGGGTTCTGTATCATTTGTTCCTACAGGATTTGTATGAATTACGTGTTACCTTTAGAATCTGTCATCTCCTCTAACCTTAATCTTGTCCAGTGCATGTATACTCTTGTACATGTGTAAAAAAATTAAGCAAAATTTTCCAAGCTCATTCAGCTAATGTACATCTACAGATCCTACATTTAACTCAACTCTGCTTGATTCTCAATCCAGTTCCTTGTGTAA
This sequence comes from Theropithecus gelada, assembly GCF_003255815.1. Lineage (NCBI taxonomy): Eukaryota > Metazoa > Chordata > Mammalia > Primates > Cercopithecidae > Theropithecus > Theropithecus gelada. Next base: position 24,274,113 of record NC_037685.1, on the reverse strand, counting down.
TCATATTCAATTGCCTTATATGTATGCTTAATTTGCTTTCAATATGTCAAATTATAGTCATTATAAAACATATTTATTCTTTTTTTCCTATGACAAATTATACTCATTGCCACAATGACTAAGCATAGATTTCCTTTTTTTTTTTCAACTTATATTTTAGATACAGGGGGTACATGTGCAGGCTTGTTACATCCACATATTGCACCCAGGTAGTGAGCACACTACTCAACAGGTAGTTTTTTGACACACACCGTCCTCCCTACCTCATCACTGTAGTAGCCCACATTTTCTATTGTTCCCATGTTTATGTGCACATGTGCTGAGTGTCGATCCCACTTACAAGTGACAGCGTACAGTAAATGTTTTTCTGTTCCTCCATTCACTTCAGATTATGTCCTTCTGCTCCATCCATGTTGCTGCCAAAGACATGATTTTATTCTTTTTATGGCTATGTAGTATTGCACAGTGTACATGCACCATATATATATATATATATCGCTCCAATACACTATTGATGAGCACCTAGGTTGATTTCATATCTTTGCTATTGTGAATAGTACAGCAATGAACATACAAATGCCTGTTTCTTTTTGGTACAGTGATCTATTTCCCTTTGGATATATACCCAATAATAGGATTGCAGGGTCAAATGGTAGCTGTGTTTTAAGTTTTTTAAGAAATCTCCAAAGTGTTTTCCACAATGGTTGAACTAATTTACATTTTCATGAACAGTTTGTATGTTTTCCTTGTTTCAGCAGCATCACCATCATCTGTTGTTTTTTGACTTTTTATAATAGCCATTGTGAATGATGTGAGGTGGTATCTCATTGCGGTTTTGATTTACCTTTCTCTGATGATTAGTGATAATGAGCATTTTTAAAAAAATGTTATTTGGACACTTGTATGTTTTGAGAAGTATCTGTTGAACCAGGAAGAGATTGAAACCCTGAACAGATTGATATCAAGCTCTGAAATTGAATGAGTAATAAAAAAAACAAAATTCTTATTAACTGAAAAAAGCCCTGGACCAGAAGAATTCACAGCTGAATTCTACAAGATGTACAAAGAGGAATTGGTACAAATCCTACTGAAAATATTACAGAAGATCAAGGAGGAGGGAATCCTTTCTAATTCATTTACAAATCTAGCATCAGCCTAATACCAAAATCTGGCAGAGAAAGGCAACAAAAGTACACTTCAGGCCAATATCGCTGATGAGCATAAACACAAATATCTTGAACAAAATACTAGTAAACAAAATCCAGCAACACCTCAAAAGTTAATATATCACAATCGCACAGGCTTTATTCTTGGGATGCAAAACTGGTTTGACATACACAAATCAATAAATGTGATTCACCATGTATTAGTCTATTTTCATCCTGCTATAAAGAACTGCTTGAGACTGAGTAATTTGTAAAGGAAAGAGGTTTAATTGGCTTATAGTTCTGCAGGGCTGGAGAGGCCTCAGAGAACTTACAATCATGGTGGAAGGGGAAGCAAACACCTTCTTCTTCACATGGCAGCAGGAGAGATAAATGAGTGTCCAGCAAAGGGGGATGCCCCTTAAAAAACCATTAGATCTCATGAGAACTAATTCACTATCATGAGAACAGGATGAGGGAGACTGCTGCCATGATTTAATTATCTCCACCCGGTTTCTCCCACAATGGGTGGGGATTACAGGAACTACAATTCAAGGTGAGATTTGGGTGGGGACAGCCAAACCATATCATTCCTTCCCAAACCCCTTCCATATCTCATGTCCTCACATTTCAAAATACAAACATGTCCTTCCAATAGTCCCCCAAAGTCTTAACTTATTCCATCATTAACCCAAATGTCCAAGTCCAGAGTCTCATCTGAGACAAGTCGCTTCCACCTATGAGCCTGTAAAATCAAAAGCAAGTTAGTTACTTCCTAGGTACAATGGGGGTACAAGCACTGGGTAAATACACCTATTCTAAATTGGAGAAATTGGCCAAAACAAAGGAGCTACAGGCCCCATGCAAGTCTGAAAATCAATAGGGCAGCCACTAAACTTTAAGTTCCAAAATGATCTCCTTTGACTCTATGTCTCATATCTAGGTCATGCTGATGCAAGAAGTGAGCTCCCACAACCTTGGGCAGTTTTGCCCTTGTGGCTTTCCAAGGTATAGCCTCCCCTCCCAGCTGCTTTCATAGGCTGGCATTGAGTGTCTCTGGCTTTTGCAGTATAGAGTGCAATCTGTCTGTGGCCCTACCATTCTGGGGTCTGGAGGATGGTGGCTCTCTTCTCACAGCTCCACTAGGCAGTGCCCCAGTGGAGACTCTGTGTGTGGACTACAGCCCCACATTCCCCTTCCATACTGCCCTAACAGAGGTTCTCCATGAGGGCTTTGCCCCTGCAGCATACTTTTTCCTTGACATCTGGATGTTTCCATACATCCTCTGAAATAAAGGAGGGGGCTTCCAAACCTCAGTTCTTGACTTCTTGATACCTGCAGGCCCAACACCACGTGTAAGCATCCAAGGCTTGGGGCTTGCACCCTCTAAAGTAATGACCTGAGCTGTACATTGTCCCCTTTTAGTCATGGCTGTAGCTGAAGCAGCTAGGACGTGTGGCACCATGTCTTGAGGCTTCACAGAGCAAGGGGGCCCTGGGCCCAGCCTAGGAAACCATTTTTTTCCTCCTAGGCCTCTGGGCCTGTGATGGGAGGGGCTGCCATAAAGGTCTCTGACATGCCCTGGAGACATTTTCCCCATTGTCTTCGTAATTAACATTGACTCCTCATTACTTATACAAATTTATGCAGTGGCCTTGAATTTCTCCCCAGAAAATGGGTTTTCCTTTTCTGTCACATCATCAGCCTGCAAATTTTCCAAACTTTTATGCTCTGCCTCCTCTTGAATGCTTTGCCACTTGGAAATTTCTTCCCCAGGTACCCTAAATCATCTCTCTCAAGTTCAAAGCTCCACAGATCTCTAAGGCAGTGGCAAGATGCCACCAGTCTTTTTGCATAGTAAAAGTGACCTTTACTTGCGTTTCCAACAAATTCCTCCTCTTCATCTGAGATCACCTCAGGCTGAACTTCATTGTCTATATCACTATCAGCATTTTGGTCAAAGTCATTCAACAAGCCTCTAAGAAGTTGCAGACTTTCCCATATCTTCCTGTCTTCTGAGCTCTCCAAGTCTCTAGGAAGTTCCAAACTTTCCCACATGTTCCTGTCCTTTTCTGAGCCCTTCAAACTGTTCCAACCTCTGCCTATTACCCAGTTACAAAGTTGCTTCCACATTTCCAGGTATCTTTATAATAGACCCCCACTATACCAGTACCAATTTACTGTATTAATCCATTCTCACATTGCTATAAAGAAGTGCCTACGACCGGGTAATTTATAAAGGAAAGAGGTTTCATTGATTCACAATTTGGCAGGGCTTGGGAGGCCTCAAGAAACTTACAACTATGGTGGAAGGGGAAGCAAACACGACCTTCTTCACATGATGCCGGGAGAGTGAAATGAGTGCCTAGCAAAGGGGAAGCCCCTTTTAAAACCATCAGATCTCATTAGAACTCACTATCACGAGAACAGGTTGGGAATATCCGCACCCATGATTCAATTATCTTCACCTAGTCCCTCCCACGACAGGTGGGGATTATGAGAACTACAATTCAAGAGAGATGTTGGTGGGACACAGCCAAACCATATCATACAACATAAACAGATTAAAGACAAACACCATATTATCATCTCAATAGATGCAGTAAAAGTTTGTGATACAATCCAACAGCCCTTTATGATAAAAACCCATAAATGAGGCACCAAAGGAACGTATCTCAAAATAAGAGCCATCTATGACAAAACCACAGCCAACATCATACTGAACATGCAAAAACTGAAAACATTCCTCTTGAGAACTGGAACAAGACAAGAATGCCCACTCTCACCCACTCCTATTAAACAGAAGACCAGAAGTCCTAGCCAGAACAATAAGGCAAGAGAAAAAAATAAAAGGCATCCAAATAGGAAAAGAAGAAAAACTCTCTCTTTGCTGACAATATAAATCTATACCTAGAATACCCTAAAGATTTCGTTTTAAAATTTATTTACCTATGTAAAAATACAAGTGTAATTTCCTTATATGACATCATTTACAGTTACTTATAAATATCTTAATTATATTCAATATAGCTCTTTAAAGCAGTTATGAAAATATTATTGATGTATGTAACCATCAAACTAATCTGACATGCTTTGTCATGAATCATGTTTAAGATAGAATCATGTGTCCAGACAAGGTGGCTCATGACTGTAATCCCAACACTTTGGGAGGCCAAGGTGGGTGAACCACCTGAAGTCAGGAGTTCAAGACCAGCCTGATCAATGAGGTGAAACCCTGTCTCTACTAAAAACACAAAAAATAGCCAGGCATGGTGCTGGGTGCCTGTAATCCCAGCTACTTGGAATGCTGAGACTGGAGACTCACATGAATCTGGAGGCAGAGATTGCAGTGAGCTGAGATCTTGCCACTGCACTCCAGCCTGGGTGACTGAGCGAGACTCTATCTCAAAAAAAAAAAAAAAAAAAAGATAGAATTATGTAAACATTATTATACTTACATGCATTTGAGACCTAAAATGGAGTAGTGTTTCAGATATGTAGCCTTCATTAATGGTAGTGTGGATTTAAATCTCAGGCTTCTTACCCAAAAAAAGTCAACTAGCATAATTTCTAGTTACTGGCCCATTGTACTTGAGTTAGAGCATTCAAACTTTTATTATTACACATAGAAGCATTAATCTCTGTATGTGGTTTGTAAGTGTTTTAAGTAGACTTTAAAAAGTAAGGGTAAGAGTGAGAAACACTAACTCATTAAGCATTTCATTACGTGTTGTTGCATGTGTAGATTTATTATTGAATAGAAATTGTTGCTGATATTTAAATTATATATATTGTTTTACTATCTGGATACTTTATCTTCACAGGCATTCATTATTTTTATAAAATAGTGATTTTTTCTTTGCAATTTTATTAGCATAGTTAAGCGAAGAATTTTGTTAGTATATGCAAACATCACATCTATGTAGACACAGCCTTATAAATGGCCATCTGTCACTATACATGAAGCCACATAGCACATATTGAGCTTCAAAGCACATACGTACATGGATGTCTTAGCAGCTAAAATGAATGAACGGGAGATGAGGAATGGGAAAATCACATACACAAACTTCTTAAAGAGGATGAATTGTCTGGGTGCAGTGGCTGACACCTGTAATCTCAGCACTTTAGGAGGCCAAGGCCAACTCCTGACTTGAGGTCAGGAGTTCAAGACCAGCCTGGCCAACGTGGTGAAACCTCATCTCTACTAAAAATACAAAAAATAGCTGGGCATGGTCACAGGTGCCTATAATCTCAGCTACTGGGGAGGCTGAGGCAGGAGAATCACTTGAACCTGGGAGTCGAGGTTTCAGTGAACCAAGATCGTGCCATTGTACTCCAGCCCGGGCAGCAAGAGCGAAACTCCATCTCAGTTAAAAAAATAAAAGAAGAAGAAGAGGAGATGGATTATTTAAAAAATAAAAAATTACATATACATAATTCTTAAAGAAGATTTTCTTCCTTCTTTTCAATTCCTATTTGACAAGCAGGAAGACAATCTACTCGTAACATTTCAATATTGAAGCATAGAAGACATGTTGTGTCCTTCAAACAAAAACACTCAGAGTTTCTCTTCTTTGTTTTCCAATCAGCCCTTTCAACCTAATTCTAGGGAGGAAAGCTTAGCGTCCAGACCACTTACTGCTCATATTCTGGAGTCCAGAGTGTAGAACATCACGGTCTAGGGCAGCTTGGTTTGTGTTAAGCCCATACATGTGTCTATGTATGTTAGTAGGGTAAAAATCATACATTTTTCACATATATACAAAAGTAGGACATTTATACACGCAAGGCACAAAATAAATTTTTTGGCTCTTATTTCCAGTGGAAAGATTGACTGGCAGCCTATATATAATATTTAGTTCTTTAGTTCTGGGGCAAGGAGAAGTCTAAAACAGTAAAGAATATTTCCTATTTATTTTACATTGTGTGGTATCACAATACATGTACACACAGACACAATCACACAAATACATATTGGTACATCTCTGTAGAGCCTATGAATATTATAATAAGACTAAAGGCTTGTTTTTAAACTATCGAGGTATACTGATATCACGCTAGACAACAGTATAACTGAACTGTAACAATTTCACCAAATGGAATAAGCTATTTGTTTTTCTCTTCTTCAGGATTTTCTATATATTAAAGCAACTTTTCTATATTGGTATGCTTTGTTTGATTGAAAATTCCTTGATATGCCTCTTCATCATTACTTGCCTGTGCACTTTAGCATCATGCAGAATAATATTTTTGATATCTACAATTTTACTTGCATGCCATTCCTCAATATTTGAAGTGGTTTGCTGTGATCTATCTGAATATAATTTTAATAACACAAAATAATTTTAATATATAACTTTATTATCTCTAATTTCCTCAAATACTAGTAACAAAATTTTTATTTTGAATTCCCTTAAATGCATAATACTTTTTATATTTTATATGACACTCTGTAGTTGTCAATGCCTATCTTAATAAAAAGCACAATTGAACTTTGCACTTGGAAATGGATTAACAATTACACCCATGCACAAATATGTATGCAATAGCTTTGCACCTGACTTAAAGTTGAATCACTTACAGTGATTATAGCAACAGAAAACGTGAATAGAGATTTTAATACAGTTGGTACGGCCTACATATATACTATTATATAAATTGTTCCCAAATTTAGAGGATTGAAGCAACCATTTTATCATACGTAATGTGCTTATGGAGAGATTCCAAACTGCAGTCAGTTGTGATATTCTGTTGCTCCGTGTGGCATTGACTACAGGTATACATTGTTGATCAGCTGGCATCACACTGGTCTGGTAGGTCCAAAATTGTTTCCCCTATCTCTCTGGAACCTTAGTAGAGGTGTAAGGAAAACTGCATGTACATAGTACTCTCTATCAGAGAACTGACTTATGGAGTTGCCGGGATGGTAACATCAGAGTTTTCAGAACTCTTACATGGTTGCTCAGGACTCCCAGAGATAGTCTTTCAAGAATGATTATTGGTCTCTTAAATCCTAAGTTTATAAATTGGTACAGAATTAATTTTTTCACAGAATGGTCCAAGTTTAGTGACTGAGGGAGGCAAGGGTATGTATTCCCAGATTGTTGACCCTACCCTGACACCTTCTATGGTTGCACTCACATCATAGCTCACCGTCAGGTTAGCTCAGGCTTTATCAAGCCTGCATCATATTTTACTTCTCCTGACCATTTTTCTTTCTCCAGTTTCCACCTTCTTTCTTTCACAGGTGCTCATACTGAACAATCATCTTGCTTCTCACCAATAAGGGTCTATTTCCACGGAATTAGAAAAAAATATTAACTTACAAGTTGGAGATTCCCTCTAGCAACAGTAACAAATAGGATTGGAATACTTAAACTATTTGCAAATGGCATTAAAATCTGGAAAGCATCCATCGTCTACTACTAAATGCCTAGATTCTTTGTGAGAAATTTCTCAAATCCTACTTATTGGTATAAAATAAGTCATAAGTAAATTGAGAGATTTGTTCTGGGTCTGAGTTGAACAAGGTCATATCATAAAGATATCAACTAATATTTAGAATATGTTAAGACAATTCCAAGGTAGACAAGAATGCATTCAAGATAACATTTTCATGCACAGTTCAAGGGGAATATAAGGTAATATAGTTTGGCTGTGTCCTCACCTAAATCTCATCTTGAATTGTTACTTCCATACTTCCCATGTGTCATGGGAGGGGCCTTGTGGGAGGTAATTGAATCATGGGGGCAGATCTTTCTCATGCTGTTCTCATGATAGTATATACGTCTCATGATATCTGATGGTTTTACAAAGAGGAGTTTCCCTGAACAAGCTGTCTCCTCCCTGCTGCCATGTAAGACGTGATTTTGCTCCTTCTTGCCTTCCTCCATGATTGTGAGTTCCACCCAGCCAAGTGGAACTGTGCCTTTCCTTTATATTTACCCAGTCTTGAGTATATTTTTATTAGCAGTGTGAGAACTAACTAATACATAAGATGTAATTGAAATTCTGGTAAACTATCTGGTGGTACATTGTGAAAATACTTGTTTCTTTAGTACTCTTTAAAACCATTTCTAGGTATACAGAACTACATAGTCTCAAACAAATTCTGTAAGTAGATGCACTCAAAGATTTTTCTCACATTATGTTTACAAAGATACTGGGCTAGTGGCAATCTATGTGCCATCACTAGGGCACTGGATAAGAGGAATTAGGCCATTCCATACATTGAAATTACTTGTGGGAGTCAGAACTGACAAAGTAGATGTACGTATAGCAACTTAGATATGTCTTAAAAATTTATTATGTCTAATGTAAAAGTAAGAAACAGAATGACAGGCTACAAAAGTATTTATGTAAATAAAAATATTAATATATAAAGATCTAATACCAAATATTCTTTAAAATTTCTACATGGGTGAGGATTTAACATTAAAATACACAAATGTGAACATATATCTGAAAGAAAATTGCAGGTGGATGAGAAATATTAGAGGCTTTGTCCAGACTGATACCTTTCCAGCGAAAAGAAGTGTGTAAGTAATTAAAACTCCTAAAAGCACAAAGCTAACCAACTCACCAACCAATAAAACGATGCAAAACAATATAAAAATACTAATCTTAAGACTATAATATTGAAAAAATAATAGGAAAGAAAATGGTAACTTGGATTTAGTCCACTTGGACATTTAGAATTCTATTCACTGAATACTATTCACCAAAATTATTTTTTTGGCAAAAGGATCAATTCATATCACCAAGAAGCTGATTAAGAGACAGACATTGGCTTTACACGGAATCTTTTCCTTTGAGTCACTGTTATTTTTTTAAAAAACATAAGAGCCATTTTTAAAACCTACCTTAGTTTAATAAGTTAGTTTTAAGATAAACATTCAAGCATGAAATTGAATCATGCTTTCCTCAGGGATTCATTCTCTGTATCTGTAACAGTGCTCTTGTCAACACTGTTAAAACAAATTGGTTACAGCAAAGAAAGGTGGCAGTAGGGAATCTTGGAAATTTAAAACCTATGAAGAAAAGTAATATAATTGTAAAAAGCACATTATTAAACAAAATCTTGCAAGCATAAGTTTTTTTCTGGAAAAAGCATTTTAAATCAATGAGTATATAGATATAAAAATCTGCACTACTTTAAGAAATGTCATAATAATATATTATGATATAATAAAAAGTTGTCTATAGTATATCTATAAATTTTTGAAAAAGTTACTTATATTTATTCATGATATATGATACAAAGGAAAATTGTGTATGTGTGTGTATCACTCCATTTACTTTTATATTTATAATTATATTGGCAGCATAATTGACACTAAATTATGGCACTAAAATGAGTCTCATTTTCATAATGTTTAAAACAATAATCTAGTACTGGAAAATGTTGTAATGATTAAATAAATAAATGCATATAAACCAATTGTTATAATGCTAGTAAATAGTATACATTTATTTATTTATATATTTATTTATTGAGATGGAGTTTCACTCTTCCTGCCCAGGCTGGAGTGAAATGGCAAAATCTCGGCTCACCGCAACCTCTGCCTCCCAGGTTCAAGCAATTCTCCTGCCTCAGCCTCCCAAGTAGCTGGAATTACAGGCATGTGCCACCATGCCTGACTAATTTTTTTTTGCATGCTGAGTAGAGACAGGGTTTCTCCCTGTTGGTCAGGCTGGTCTCGAACTCCCGACCTCAGGTGATCCGCCTGCCTTGGCCTCCCAAAGTGCTGGGATTACAGGCTTGAGCCACTGCGCCCGGCAATAGCATACATTTAATAATAAAATAAAATTAATATAAAATACTGACAATAACAATAAGTAGTAAATAAAATCACTAAAATAATGATGTGACAAAATCAATACTCAAGTTATCGATGAAGGATTTTTTTAAAACATAGTCTGACATTCAAGAACAGGAATATACTTGTGTTATTTCAGTTAGTTTTCCATGTGGGTTCACACTCAGGCGAAACAACAAAGTCCACTTTGTTCATTTAAACAAAAGTATATTACTGTTTTTCTTCAGCTGCATTTGTTATTTCCCTCATATATTGGATTTTGTTTATTGTGTTTACATATATCAATAAAAATACTAACTTTAATTCACAAGTAGATTAACTCTAGATAAACTGTGTGTACATATGCCAGCTTTTGTAAAAACTCAAATTTTGGTTGTAAGGAGAGAACGAATCAGAAATCAATTGAGACAGTGCTGGAAAACCTTGCTTTCTGTAATGCCGTATTTCATCAGAAATAATCTTCCCTAAAAGTTGTTTCTAACATTCTTACTGCCTTCTAACACATTAATAGATGAATTTTGATATAGTGATGTGGATTTTCGAAGTTACCTTAGGCTTTTTTTTTTTTTTTAATTTCTGTTTTTAAGAGGAGAATTAGAGATTATGCAGTAAGTCTATGTTCACATATAATGAGGTGAGTTCACTATATCAGGATTTTCAAGGCTAAATCCCATACTTAAGGAAAACTGTTTCACTTTAATCCATTTGAAATGTTGAATCAAAATGTATAATTAAATCTGCTGACTGTGAGGGCTGAATGATGTACGTTTTGGATGCCACTTCTTGAGAATAATTTTTCACTTTAGGCAGCCATGACTCAATTTGATGACATCTATGTTATCTTCTTTTACACTGTAATAATGAACATTTGAAGGCATATCGACTTAAAAACTAGCATGAATAAACACAACATAGCTTGACTTTGCAAATTATGACAGAAATTTTCCCTGAAATTTTGGCATAATATTGTTTAGTTGACATATATAAAGGTCAAGACAATTTGATGTAACCACAAAAGTAACCAATAAGCCCAAGAAAAGCATTATTCATTAATATAATTATTATTATTTTCAATAATCAGAAGTAAACTATGTACCAATCATCTTATTGGATAAAATGCATATTTTAATGATTGTTTTTACATTTTCTGACTAAGATTAAACAGAAAATATACAAAGTTCATTTGTATGTTTAAGAGTCACGAATTTCAGAAAACTATTCATACTATTAATGTGAATGTAATTAGAATAAAGCAATTGTTTAACGATGCTTATTTTATAATCATTTGTACGTATCTTCCTATGACGTTAATTTTTACAACCTTGGATTGGAAGCACTTGTATCAGATTACATCTGGTAGACATTTTTTAATCCAGTGGATTTGTGCTAAATATAGCAAACACGTTTATAACTTTCAAGGTCAAAATTAAAACATCCTACTCAAACATGTAATACATTATTTTTATATCAGTCAAAATGTACTACTTCCTCTCTAGCTCATTTACACATGAAAATTAATGGAGTCATATTTATGCACTAATAATTGTATAAATCTGACTTTTAGACTAAATTTACTGGTATCATTTACAATTTTATTGCATATTCTGATTATTTTATTATAAGCTAAAACAGAATACCTGTCTTGTGCTATTCTAGTTGGTAATAAAAACCACAGTGAAGAGTCTGTATTTCTGCTTAATTTTCCCTCTAAATCTACTCTTTATGCTTTTATAATCTGCTATATTCCCAGGGAGTCTAACCTGCATGTGTGTTGCCTCACATGGTTTCCATCTGCTGCTTGGAGATTAGGGCATGAGGAAAGAAAGTCTGAAGAAGGAGTTCCACTAGCTGGCTGCCTTCTGTGCTTCTGCAGTTGAGTTGTCTCCCTCTATCAAAAGCCATGGCTCTTGTCAGGAATAGTGGCTTTCAGATAAAATTATTCTCGCTGGTGTTCCGGTAAACGTTTCTTTCTCCCTGCCCTTTTCTGTGACTAGCTCAGGGTGCTTCGATACTTCTCTTAACCATCCCTACCAAGCTTAAACAAATCTTTTTAATTAAATTCTCTTCATGTGATTATGTCACCTGTTTCCAGCCAAAAATTACAGTAATTGATACTGTAGCTCCAGAAACAGATCCTGGCAATGGGATTCTGGGATGAAGTTATTCAAATATTTAGGGCAAAGCTGACGATTGGGTAATACATTTCTAATATATATTTCTGCAGAAAAGGAATGAGGCGCAGGTAAACAGCAAGACACTTGTAGATAACTTACTTGTAGATTTTAACAAAAGTGATTATAAAGTTTATGGGGACGCTAGACTGCTTCTCATAGATTCAGAGTGGTGGCAGATTGAAAGAATAATTTGGAAGGTTTAAACGCCCAGCAGAGAGCCCAGCTGGAAAATCAGGAACCTTGCTGGCAACTTCAGAAGAAGTCTCTCGTCTCTTATGTTTTTAAAGAAGGTATGTTAAGAACTGAGCCCAAAACATGACGATGCAGAATTTCAGTAGCAGGTAAAGGCATTGATGGAGAAGAAAAGAAACTCAGAATAATATCTGAGGAATTTTGCACAAACATGGATGAGTCTTAGAACTTCAAACCTACACACGTTTTTCTGCCAGAAAAGGCAGTCACTTACCTCTTAACGGAAGGAACACATCTTCTCAGGCATAAATTCTCTCTAATAACTGCACAAAAGAGTTGCTTTGCTAGGGGATAATGAATGTCTTCAAGACCCATAACAGATCACGACTTGTAACCTTCATATACATAATAGTAACTACATTCCAGCATAGCTCTGAAAGTATTATCCAGGACGAAATAGCTTCACTACACTAAGCATATCGCAAGATGTCATTGATTTGTATGAACAAGGGTCTATAAAGCATGCATGCAAATGAAGTTTGATAATGTCAGATAAAGTAGGATGCAATGTAGGACTTGATTAGCATAAATATATTGATAAGGGTGAACCTACACAGATACATGTTGGCTGGGAGAAATACTATCTGCTAGGTTGGTAAATAGGATTTAGTGAAGATTCAGTGAATATGAAATGCTGGAATTTCCCTGGCCCACCATGTAAGAAGGAATCTTAAAGCTCAGGGAGATGAGAATGTTAGAATAAATGTAGTTCATTGTGTGCAGCCCAGTTAGTCCTTTTTAATTTTCATCAATTTATAATATGTGTACATATTTATGGGTTACATGTGATATTTGGATACATGCATACAATGTGTAATGACCAAAGCAGGGTATCTTGAATATCTGTAACCTCAAACATTTATTTCTTTGTATTAGGTAAATTGTAAATCTTCTTTTCTAGCTATTTTGAAATACATAATCTATCATTGTTAACTATAGTCATCCTAATGCACTACTGAACACTAGAACTTATTCCTTTTCTCAAACTATTTCTCTTCATCCTTTCCACTTTCCCAGCCACTAGCAACTACCATTCTACTTTCTATATCCATATGATAAACGTTTTTTATCACCCATATGTGAGTGAGAACACGTGATACTTGTTTTTCTGTACCTGGTTTATTTCATTTAACACAATGACCTCCAATTCTATCTATGCTGCTGCAAATGACAGGATTTTATTTTAATATAGCAGATTGGTATTCCATTGTGTATATATGCTATTCTTTTAAAATTCCTTCATCCACTGATGGACACTTGTGTAGATTCCATATCATGGCTGTTTTTTTTCCATTAGAGCCTATGTACATTAATTCCAGTTGTTTTAAATTTCTCATCTAAAATTTTCGCAATCTCTTTCATATCTGAGTTTCATTCCAATGCTTGTTCTTTCCCTTTACACTGTGTTTTAAAAATATTTTTCAAGTTGGGAAAGGATGTATTTTAGTATGCTTTGTAATATTTTGTTGAAAGCTGGACATGTCATACTTAGTGGAAAAAAAAAAAGACCTGATGTAAACAGGCCTTGAGACTAGAGTTTTATAATTATCTGGCTAAGAGTTAGGCTATGTTTCCTGTTAATTATAGCTATAGGTCTCAGAGATTCAAACTTTTTTTGTTGTTTTTCGTTTTAATCCACTCTGTTGACCTTAGTTTTACATGGAAACAATTTCTAGGATAAGGTCTGAGATATGCGTTTGCTATTATCCACTCTTATTATCCAGGAACCCTACTGATTTGGAGATAAAGTATGGGATGGAAGAGAAATAGTCTATAGTTCTATTCATTTTCAGACTTGTATTGAGATTCAGTCCTTGGCTATTATCTTCTCAAAAGCTTCCTATGGTTCCTCACGCACCTCGTGTTACATAGAAAGGCTAGAAAAACCTGGATTTCAGTATTTTAATTTCCTCTCATGGAAGGCCAGAGGGAGCTAGAGTTGGGTATTTCCCCTCCTCAAGTTACATAGCTCTGGTAAAATAGCTTTTGCTGGGGAAAGGCCTTGTTAAGCAGAACAGAATGCTTTGGATGTATTTCAGAATGACGATCTTTCCCCATCACCCTTCTAGAAGCATTAGGAGATTTTTCCTGGGCGTTCACTGTAAGAACTTGGTAAGATTCCTGGAGGTAAAACTCTTGAGATTATGAGAATTTCACCTAATACTCAGTTCTCTGGAACTTTTTAATCTTTCAAACTTGTCTACACTAAGCCTCTAGCACATTTGTCTATCATATTTTGAACTATTTAACCCTGGAATTTGGAGGTCCTTGCTCCTGAGCTTCTGCTCTGACAGGCTGTCTTTCTCTGTATCTGTATATTTTTCTCTAAAACTTTATGGGAAACAATTTTTCTGTGACTGCAATTCAGTCCTTTTAGGGATGTAAGAAGAGTTGTTGACTTTTAGATTATTTAGTGTTCTGTTTTTTTTGTTTGTTTTTTTGAGGGTTTGAAGGTGGGAGTAATGACATCTAATCTCCTTCTGTGTCCAGAATTGGGTTCTTGGTCTTGCTGACTTCAAGAATGAAGCTGCAGACCCTTGCGGTGATTGTTAACAGTTCTTAAAGATAGTGTGTCCAGAGTTTGTTCCTTCAGATGTTCAGATGTGTCTGGAGTTTCTTCCTTCTAGTGGTTTCGTGGTTTCGCTGGCTTCAGGAGTGAAGCTGCAGACCTTCCCAGTGAGTGTTACAGCTCTTAAAAGCGCTGCATCTGGAGTTGTTCATTCCTTCCGGTGGGTTGGTGGTCTGGCTGACTTCAGGAGTGAAGCAACAGTTCTTTGGTGAGGGTTACAGCTCTTAAAGATCACACAGACGCAGACTGAGCAGCAGCAAGATGTATTACAAAGAGCAAAAGAGCAAAGCTTCCACAGCCTGGAAGGAGACCTGAGTGGCTTGCCACTCTAGCAGCCTGCTTTTATTCCCTTACCTGACCTCACCCACATCCTGCTGATTGGTCCATTTTACAGAGAGCTGATTGGCCCATTTTACAGAGAGCTGATTGGTCCATTTTGACAGAGTGCTGATTGGTCCAATTACAAACCTTGAGGTAGACACAGAGTGCTGATTGGTGCATTTACAATCCTTTAGCTAGACACAAAAGTTCTCCAAGTCCCCAATAGATTAGCTAGTCACAGAGCACTGACTGGTGCCTTTACAAACCTTAAGCTAGACACGGAGCGCTGATTGGTGCATTTACAATCCTTTAGCTAGACACAGAGCACTGACTGGTGTGTTTAAAAACCTTGAGCTAGACACAAAGTGCTGATTGGTGCATTTACAAACCTTTAGCTAGACATAAAAGTTCTCCAAGTCCCCACCCCACTCAGGAGCCCAGCTGCCTTCCCTAGTGGATCCCCTGCTGGGGCATGGGCAGAGCTGCCCGCCAGTACCCCTCTAGGCACCTGCACTCCTCAGCCCTTGGGTGGTCAATGGTGCTGGGGAGCAGGGGGCAGCACCTGTAGGAGAGGCTCAGGCATGACAGGCTTCAGGTCCCAAGACCTGCCCAGCAGGGAGGTGGCTGAGGATAGGTGAGAATTCGAGTGCGGTGGGGGTGGGTGGCAGTGCTGGGGGACCCGGTGCACCCTTCACAGCTGCTGGCCCAGGTGCTAAGCCCCTCGCTGCCCTGGGCCATTGGCGCCTGCCTGGCGCTCTGAGTGGGGGGCCTGCGGAGTCCGCACTCAACCAGAACTCACCTTGGCCCATGAGCCCCTGGTGCAGCCGCGTTCCTGCCTGAGCCTCTCCCTCCACACCTCCGGCAAGCAGAGGGAGCCGGCTCAGGCCTTGGCCAGCCCAGAGAGGGGCCCCCACAGTGCAGCAGCCGGCTGAAGTGCTCCTCAAGCATGGCCAGAGTAGATGCAGAGGCTGAGGAGGTGCCGAGAGGGAGCGAGGGCTGTTAGCATGTTGTCACCTCTCACTTCCATGAGGAACCAGAACTGAAAGCCTTGAGTATGTTTATAATGTTAGTTTCACAACTAAATTGCACATTCTAACAAAGTAATTTTAAATAAAAATACTTATTTAACTGTATCTTAGATGTTCGAATTTCAAAATCTTTCTGTTCCTCTTCATTCCTTATTCAAATGACCCTCAAACATCTTTAAAAAGGTTTTAGTGAGGCCGGGCGTGGTGGCTCAAGCCTGTAATCCCAGCACCTTTGGAGGCCAAGGCGGGCAGATCACGAGGTCAGGAGATCGAGACCATCCTGGCTAACATGGTGAAACCCCGTCTCTACTAAAAAATACAAAAAAACTAGCCGGGCAAGGTGGCAGGTGCCTGTAGTCCCGGCTACTGGGGAGGCTGAAGCAGAAGAATGGTGTAAACCCGGGAGGCGGAGCTTGCAGTGAGCCGAGATCTGGCCACTGCACTCCAGCCTGGGCAACAGAGCGAGACTCCATCTCAAAAAAAAAAAAGTTTTTAGTGAAATAAGAATGATAATCAGTAAAACATTTAAATCTCATTTTTATCGAAGAATGCATTCACATATATATTTTATCTCAATATAGATTTATAAAGAATGATTAAAGAAATATTTATCAGGTAAACATAAAAAATAAGCAACTACAAAGCAGACTTGAGTAGTGATTTTTAGTATTCATAATTTGAGCTAATTTTTAGTTGTCAAGAAGAAAATGAGTGGAATAATCAATGTGAGTCACTATCTTTAGATTTCAGGGACCATGAATTCACAAATATTAGAAACGTTCATAGATGTGCATTTGTAGTTTTGTAGAAAAGGATAAAACACTTATCCCCAGTTTTCTGAGGCTTTTCATAGTTACAGCTGAATAAGTATCAAATCTTCCATATTTCCCCCAAAAAGTAGCCGATTTTACTCATGGCTACATAGACCAAATCAGTAACTAACAAAGTTAAATGATAAATTACAGTGGCTTGTTGCTTTGCAACTATAGGACACTTAATCAACTTAGGGTATAAGTTTAACAAAATAAGCCTTTTAAAATGTTCTAATAACTGGCACCAAACTGCAAGCAATTTACTCTCACTTTGATAATACCTAAGTAAGGCATTTGCTCTAGAATTTTAGGCTGTAATATGTACATGTTTCAATTATGTCTGACTATAAGGAATGTAATAAATACATATATATGCATGTCTGTGAAATATGTTTATATCTTTCCTTATCAAAAATATCTTAATATAACCATGCTGCTCTATAATACAGGTTTTTAATATATAATTTATTTCATTACCACCACTGTTTGTGTTACCCCGTCCTAATTTAATGTGTGATAGCACTGAAGTACATTGAAATCAGAATGTAGTAAATGACTATCATTAATTTATATCCACTTGATATTTAGGACCTTTATGACTTAAGTACCAGGCTAAATAATGGGGAAAGAATACTCTCAAATTGTAACAGTCTTAGAAGCAGTCAATTTTTATTCAGTGTAAAAGCTGATTTGTTTGAGATTGTTGAAAGGTTTATAGAAGAAAGACAATTGAGACAATTGTCTAATGACAATTGGAAAGGATTTCTAGAAAAATTAATATCAAGAGTGGAGGGCTTAGCTTAGAAATGTATGGGATCAAACATCTTAGAGGTAGTTATTACTTGACTAGAATACAGGCAATAAATAATAGGCAGGGAAGTAAAAATAGTTCAAGATCTTAGAGTGTGACATGGTTAAGGGATGAAGTTAAATAAATAGGGACCTCACAGGGACCTCATAATGATCAATAATATAAAAGTTTTATTTTCACTTTGTGTACACAGGAATTAAACAAATTTGAGCCCAAATTTAATAAAATGTGATTTATATTTTGAATGATAACAGTTACGAAAAAGATTAATTAGAGAATGAAACTGAGTATGTGCAGGATGAACAGCAGAAGAGTTTAGTAGAGCCCGGAGAAATCCAAAAAAGAAAAAAGAAAAGAAAGAACACTGATGACATTTTGGCTCTTAAGTGTGGTTCATTTACGATAAAATTATAAGGTGAAAATAATCCACTTCTCTTTGAATAACACTTCTCTATGTAGTATTTGAACATCTCTTTTAATCTTTACCTAATTTGGATATATGAAATTTCCATAGATATGTGTCTACATCTTCATTATCTCTTATTTCAAGAGACTGTTTCTTATTGGCTGATAACATAGGTTATATAATCACAATTATAATATTTTCTGCTCAATAGTGTAGCATATATTGATGATATTCTATTTCAATTTCTCAAAACTTTTATCATATCACAGTTAATTTCAAACCTTGATTAAAGATGTTTCTCAAAAGAAGACATGCAAATGACTAACAGCTATATGAAAAAATGCTCAACATCACTACTCATGAAAGAAATGCAAATATTCCAGTTAGAATGACTTTTATCAAAAAGACAGGAAATAACAGGTGGTGGCAAGCATGTAGAGAAAGGGTAACTGTCATATACTGTTGGTGGAAATGTAAATTAGTACAGCCACTATGGAACACAGTATAGATATTCCTGAAAAACAGTAAAAATAAAGCAACCATGTAACCTAGCAATTCAACTAGAGGGTATATATCCAAAAGAAATCAATACATTAAAGTGATATCTACACTCCCATGTTTATTGCAGCATGATTCACAATAGCCATGTAGGGAATCAGCCTAATTAGCTCTCAATGGATGAATGGATAAAGAAAATGTGGTATGTATACATAATGGAATATTATTCAGTCATAAAAAAGAATGAAATTTTGTCATTTGCATCAACATGGATTGAACTAGAGATGATTATATTAAGTATATAAGCTGATATGATTTGGATTTGTGTCCCTGCCCAAAGCTTATGTCGAATTGTAAGTACCAGTGTTGGAAGAGGGGCCTGGTGGGAGGTGATTGGATGACAGGGCAGATTTTCCCCTTGCTGTTCTTGTGATAGTGAGTGAGTTCTCATGACACCTGGTTGTTTAAAAGTGTGTAGCACCTCTCCCTGCTCTCTCTTCCTCCTGCTTCAGCATTGAAAGACATGCGTCCTTCCTCTTTGCCATCAACCATGATTTTAAGTTTCTTGAGACCACCCCAGCCATGCTTCCTGTACAGCCTGCAGAACTAAGTCAATTAAAACCATTTTTTTCATAAATTACCCAATTTCAGGTAGTTCTTTATAGCAATGTGAGAACATACTAATATATAAGCCAAGCACAGAAATGCAAATACTGCATGTTCTCACTTACATGTGAGAACTAAAAATATGGTGTATCCATGAAGACAGAGAGTAGATTTGTAGTTACCAGAAGCCAGGAAGAAATAGTGGGGAGGAAGGAATGAAGACAGGTTCACTAATTGGCATAACTATGCAGTTAAATAAAAGAAATAAGACCTAGTGTCCAATAAATCAGGAGGGGGACTATAGTTAACATTAATTGTACATTTCAAAAGAGCTAGGAGAGAATAATTTGATACTTTTAGTGTAAAGAAAAGTATTTAAAGTAATAAATATCCCAATACTCTGATTTGAGTATAGGAATGTGTGAAATTATCACATGTACCCCCAAAATGTTTATCCATTGTATATCAATTAAAACATTTAAAAAGTAAAAAAAAACTGATTAAAATCTGAACCCCCAAGTTAAAACACAGTTTAAAAATTTTTATGGCACAAAGAATATGTAATGATCTCATCTAACACATATTTCTAATCCATTAAGTTTTATAAATAACTATTTAGATCCTTCACAAGTATAGAAAATCATTAAACAATCTATTGATGTAAACTAAGTAAGTGCTTTAGTTATCTTGACCGTTTTCTCTTTTTAAAAAATTAAATTGACTCTATAAAATTTTATGTGGATGGAAAGAAAATATATTCTGTCCATGTATTCCAGCATGTATGTGTTTTCCTTTAAAAGTAGTGTCATTGTTATTCAAAATATTTATTAGAAATAAAACATCACTATAGATTCAATAGTCTATGTAACCTTACAGTGAATTGTCCTCATTTTTCCAAAAAAAACTCTTTGTTATTATCTTCTAGAAAGAGCAAACACTTCAATTTATATTTTTATTGTTTGTGTAGTTTCTTAGCATCAGCACATGGGCTCTAGCTCAAATTAAAAATGAACTGAATGAACTATTTTAGTGAAAGTTCATTGTAATTTAATGTAGCAACATGAGTTGAGGAAGTAGGCAATTAAGATGATGAATGGTTTGGGTGTTTTGTTTTTAACTGGAAGAAACACTGAAATTTAAATTTAGTCATTTTTCTCATTTTCTATTTCTGTAAACTGGGGAATAAAATTATTCTGTTGCTCAACTAAGATCATACAAGTAGTTTTTGTAATATTTCTGATTATGATCAACGTTTTCTGACTTTATTCAATGCTTTATTTCATTATAGTTTTTAAGAAGCGTTGTTCAGATTTTACCAGGGAGAACACATTCTTCAAATGAAATCCAGAAAGCAAACATCCATTGTCATTATCAAACTGATGATATGTGGCTGAACAGGGACTTATTTTTAAAGGAGAAATAAAATAAAATTAAGCTCTGACAGTTTTCTAGAGTTTGCTTCTATTCTTTGAATGAAGGAACAAAACTGAACATTGACCTATTTCTGTCATGTCCAAAATTCCCCTTATATCTCATTGTCAATCATTATTCACATTGCCAGAAATGTGCCAAAGATTTCAGCCATTCATGTATCACTGCACCAGAAGACATACCTTTTAAGTCATGCATTAAATTTGATATCTCAGACCTCTAATCTTAAATCTCTTTTGTACTTTGCTGTCTGTGAGTGGCAGGGCTAATTGGCTCACTCTTGTATAAGATTACTCTACTGTAGTCAAATGATGGATTTCTGAAATTGTCAAGCTGACAAGTTAGCTCTCATTATTATTATTTTTAACCTTCGCATAGCTCTGGAAGGTATTCCTTAACATCCATAAAAAGGTGCATAAGCTTCTTTGTATGAACATCAGTATGGTGGATGCCTCTAAAAATCTAAAGTTATAACCTACTTGAGATATCTTGAATTAGAATATATCAAAATAATCTAAAATTTTGACTATGTGTATGGGGTGCTAAAATAATCATCTGAACACTCAAAATATATCAGTATTACTGTTATTTAACCCTCTTCATATACGTACAAACCAGATTCTATTCTATTATGCACATCATGTTTACTAAATTCAGTCTATATGAAGAGACACATACATTAAATTCTGTTCCTCCCACAATTTTAAGCTTTGTGTAGCCATTTCACTGAAAATTGGAAAAAACATAAACATCTTTGGTGAGCAATGACAAAAAAAAAAGCGTTTAAGGATTGAAAAAACAAACCAATGAAATCCAGAAAGCAAACATCCCAAACCTTCAAATCCTTATCTTTTTCTTAAGGTGGTATAAAAATAATCTTAGCACTTTACTGAGATTGTCCTCAAGATTTATATGCATTGTTTAGAAAAGTGACTTAGGGGGATTTGATCACGTGCATTTCTTCATATTGTGAGCTTTTAAATACGATATCTCACTTTATAATATGATACTTTCCTATCCAGTATCGATAAAGTAATAATGATAATTTAAATTCACTGGGCAATAGCTATCTGCCTGATATTACTCAATGGTTTAGAACATTATCAGGCACATATATATACACACACACACACACACACACACATACACACATATATGTACATGTATACATATATATGTATACACACATATATAGTCATTGAATCTTCACAACAACCCTAAGAGGAAGCTACTTTTGTTGTTCCAGTTTGCAATGGCTAAACTTGCAAACAAAATAAATGTAGGCATTGTGATTTTAGATGACATGTTATGAAAAGCTGTGGTTAATGCAAAGTCAAACAAGTGGTTTACATTAACATTGCTAATAATTGACTTCAACCAATAAAATAGTTTTTCTGAAGCAAATCATTTTAATTAGCAGAAATATTATAAAATGTTTTAAGCGCTATTTTAAATTTCAAAATAATTTTAATAAACATTGTTAATTATTTTGCAAAATTAAGTACAATGATACAGTGACGTGTGTCAGTGAGATTCTGTAAATATTTATAAAATGCTATAGAATTACTACTTATAAACAGCTAAATGTTACATGCATAGTCTTTTTTAATGAGATGGATGGGTTATCTGGATTAGGTCACTTATATCAATTTATTGTAGACGGAATCATTCAATAGCCGGACCTGAGTATTGTTTTGTCATTGTTGTTGTTTTTTTGAGGCAGGATGGCACAATCATGGCTCACTGCAGCCTCAGCCTCCCAGGCTCAAGAGATCCTCCTACCTCAGCCTCCCAGAGTAGGTGGAACTACAGGTGTGCACCACCATGTCTAGCTAATTTTTTTTTTTTTTTTTTTTTTTTGTAGAGATAAAGTCTCACTATGTTTCTCAGGCTGGTCTCCAATTCCTGGGCTCAAGCCATCCCCCTGCCTAATCCACCCAAAATGCTGGGATTATAAGCATAAGCCACCATGCCTAGCCTGAGTATGTTAACATTATTTAACAGCAACACTGCAAAGCTTTGGGAAAAACATTTATCATTTTGGGATAGTAGTTCCCTTATTTATACAATTAGGGTGACTGGTATAAATTACATTAAGTGATTTTCACCTCTAAATGTCCTTGTATTTTTTAATTAATCATGCAATGAAGACATTTAAGAAATAATGGTCATAGCAACAAATTTCAATTCTGATCTCTAAAATTGAACTTAATTTGTTTACTTCAAAAGCCATTGCCAACTGTACATTATTTCTTTTATCATGCTGATTTTAAAATTGTTTAGGTAAAATATTTTCATGACACAATAGTTTTGAATATTATTAAATATTGCAGAAAGATATGTTCACATTTCAATCAGTGTGTTATTTAAATCTTTAAATATTTAGATTGATATATCCTTAGAAATAAGAATTTTATTTCCTGTTTTTACTCAGAGATTTTATCCTCAGGGATACTGAGGTAAGGTATTGCTTTAGTTCTTTTCTGGCTGGTTTTATTTTGATTATTTCTCTTTTTTTTTTAACATTGTTGGTTGTTTTGTTTTTTTCTCTGTTCTTAATTTTTTAAAAGATTATTTTAATGCTGAAAGACAAGTATATTCCAAAAATAAATATTTTGTTTTTGTATATCATGTGGCTAATTTTATGATAAATTATAAGAATAAACAATCCTATGCAGTTTTTATACTAAACTCCCCTTCTTTGATCTTTGCACCTTGCATTAATTTAGTTTGAAAAATTGTATATTTTTCTACATAGTTCCCCTTTTACTTAAAAAGGAAGAATTCATTTATCAGTATAATACTTGTTTTTTTTTAATTTTTATTGTTTTAAAAATATTTTTGATACCAAACCAATTATATTTCAGTTTGTAGTAAAGCCAAAAACATAATTAAATCATCAGACTTTTAGCCTCCTGATTTCTCTGGTGCATGGTATTTCATTTTGCTTTTAAATATTAAATGAAAAGACAATTGTTCAATATTTGGGGTAAAATCTTTTACTCCAAAGAACATTTATTCAAGAAACAGGTTTTTGCTCTCAGCTTCTTAGGGAATGAGAGCAATGGTGCGGGAAATAAAAAAGAGAGAGAAAGAAATGATTTACAACACTTATAAGACATTGTATTTGACAATTGAACCTTAATTTTGGAGTGAAAAGATTCTCAAACATCCTCAATTGTTACTAAGCACACATTCAGACCATAAATTTAGTCATCACATCATTTAAAGTAGTCTAAAAGAAGCTACTTGTACTAGCTAACAAAGATTAGTTGTAAGCATTTCTTCCCGTTTTTTATTCAATGATAGCAAATTGCTAGATTAAAATGAGCTGTGATGATAATATACACAACATGGAATTATGAAAATAAGTAAAAATTATAAATTAAGACCTATTATTATTATTATTATTATTATTTTTTTTTTTTGAGACGGAGTCTCGCTCTGTCGCCCAGGCTGTAGTGCAGTGGCGTGATCTTGGCTCACTGCAAGCTCCACCTCCCAGGTTCACGCCATTCTCCTGCCTCAGCCTCCCGAGTAGCTGGGACTACAGGTGCCCTCCACCACGTCCGGCTAACTTTTTGTATTTTTAGTAGAGACGGGGTTTCACAGTGTTAGCCAGGATGGTCTCGATTTCCTGACCTCGTGATCCGCCTGCCTCGGCCTCCCAAAGTGCTGGGATTACAGTTGTGAGCCACCGCGCCCAGCCAAGACCCATTATTTTGAGAGTCAGTCTCCCCCTTGGACACCAATGCATTATACCTACTTCCACAAATCTTTAAAGAACGACTAGTTTTAAAAAAGCATTAAGATGAAGAAGTGAAGAAAGTGAAGTAGTTTTAATAATTTATGCTTTAAATATAGACTCAAAAAAATAAGTAAAAGCATAAAATAAGGACAACTACTGAGTTTAAAGCCAGTGTATTTTTCTTTTTATATTTTTGTAGTTACATCTATAATATAATTTGAAATTTTCCCAGGGTATTTTGCAGCTTATTCTTTATCCTTTGAAGTTCACAAAAAAAGAACAGAGGATTACTTAATAAATGGCAGTGCAGTTTTAACCTGAAGAATAATAAGATATCCTGTTAACTTACGCATTGAGGAAATACAACCTTGGAACTCATGATTTAATCAAATCATTAATTAAGCCAAGTAAGTTAAAACCCAGCATGTAGAAAATGTGTTCTTCTTGACTGAAGAATAAAATAAATGAATTACTTGAGAGATTTTTCACTTTAGGATCAGTCCTTTTGAATGAAAGCATAAATCCAGATTAAAGTGTGTGGGTTTGATCCTCACCACTTTTTCATTTTCTGAACACTGGAACTTACAGCACTAGACTACATAACTGCTTTTGGGAATTGACCATGTTTATAATACCTTAGGAAATAACTTGAGACTTCAGATTTCCTTTCATGATATAGAGACTTGGATACAGTGTCACTCTCCAAGAAAAATAAAAAACAAAAATAAAACAATGTTAGCTCTCCTATTTCACCCTTTCCCTTAATCTACAGAGTATCCACGGATTCCAGTGCATTAATGGATGGACAGGGTTTAGGTACTTGCTTAGATGGAGCAGATGCAGCCAGACACTCATATAAAGAATTTCTTTAGGAGAGTTAACAAATTGGTAGAGCTAAAGCATCGGCTGATGAGAAAGTGTAAAGCCCCAAGATCCGCAGATTATAGAGGTAATTTTTATCCTATTTCAATCCTTATTCTTCCATCAGACATGACCAAAACAAAACAAAACAAAACAAAGAAAAAGGATAGAAATGGTCCTGAAAGAGCATCCTCAAGGAGTAGGTCAGAAGGACAGAAACAGTAGACATGTGAGAGATGCGAAATCCCCAGGCTGAAACCTTCTGCCCTATTTCCTGTGTATAACAAAAGCCTTAATCTGCTGGAGGAATCGCAACAAATACTTTATGTTATTGGCAACAGCCCATTGCAGTTAGAAGGAAACAGAAAATCCTCTAGCACAGGAGGAAGAACAGAAAAAATGCTGGGCCCAGGAGTAGAGCTAGGAAAGGGGAAAGTACACTGAAGCTACGGTCGAGAGACACAGGGACAAAGCGCTTACCTAAAACTGTGGCTAAGAAAACTAGAGAATGCACCAGTCTCTGCTACCTAGCACCAGGCTCAAAAGCACAGTGGAGTACGAGCACTCTTGTGAATAGCCACTACACCACTGCCCACCAGCACTCCAGCCTGGGAAACAAAGAGACCCCATCTCTCCCCATTCCACCCCAGAAAAGCACTGGATTCAACAATCATGGAACTTTGCAGAAACATTTTCAAGAAAATAGAGACAGATGCACACTGAGGTGTAGAGAAAAGAGAAAACATAAATATAAGGGTCAATAAGCATTAAGAAAGTCAGTCTTCTGGCAAACAAGCTCACACTCCAACATAAGATAATGCTAGAACAATTTAAAATCTGTATTGCCCTAAGGGTAAAGAGAACAACAAATATCAAATACAAGCCACCTCTTGAAAAAATTAACCCAAACTACTGCAATAAACAGCTAGCAGAAGTAAGGGTGTACTAATTTTTGGCATTAAATGGATTTGCCTCATTCTGTACTGTCCTACACAAGATGTCCAGCTCTCAATAAAAATTACAACGTATGCGAGAAGGTAAGAAAGAACAACATTGTGCTAAGTGACAAAACAATCACAAATCAGACTTAAATATGACAAATTCTGAAATTGACCCAATTGTCCCATAGATTGACAGTTTTTTACATAAACATAAAAATTGACCCTTTTGATCTTAAAAAGCTTGAAACTTATATTTGTGTCATCCAAGTTTCTTCCTCAGGAAATGACCTTTAGGCCTCTCATAAAAAATATCAAAGAACTGAAACCAGTTCACTGCACCAGCTGTCACCAAATGTCAGACCCCTCATTAACCATGATTCCTTCTGTGCCTCTCCCAAGTTCCTGTTTTCTTACACATTGTTACATTTCTTGCCTGCTATATGAACCCTTGGTTTTAGTCAGTCAGGGATATGGATTTGAGACTGAGCTCCCATCTCCTCAGCTGCCAGCACCCTATTAAAGCCTTCTTCCTTGGCAATACTTGGCATCTCAGTGATTGGCTCTCTGTGCAGCAAGCAGCAGAACCAAGGCCCGAACCCCTGGTGTTTTAGTAACAATACTGGAAGTATATGGTAAGGAATTTAAGATAATGGTGTTATTTTAAATCTAACATTAAATATAACATGTTAAAAACTCTAATGAAAAAAGTGGACAATAAGCAAGATTAGATAGGTAATTTCATCAGCAAGATAGTAACTTTAAGAAAAGGATCAAATGGAAATGCTAGACATGAAACATAATAAAAGAGATGAAATACTTTCAGAGGCTCATTAGTAAACAATACAACTGAGAAAACAGTTATCTACAAGATAAAACAACAGACATTACCTAATCAAGATGAGTAGGAGATGGGAAGAGAGAGAAATACATATAAAAATAATTTTTAAAGTGCAAAACATCAGTGCATTCCAGAGTTGTGAGATAATATCAAACCAAATGTTTATTACCAGGAAAATTTTGATGTTAGAAATTGTGAGATATTCATTCAAGGAATATATGACATGATATAAAATGAACAAATAATCAACATATTCAACAAGTTGGATGTATCTCAAATTTGATACACAATGATGTATGACCTTACACATGTTAGAATGGCTATTAACAAAAAGATAAATGATAACAAATATTGACAAGAATGTGCTTAAAAGGGAACCTGTTGCACTGTTGGTGGGAATGTAAATTATTATAGCCATTTTGGAAAACAGTATGGAGGGCCCTAAAAAAATTTAAACTAGAACCACCATATGATCCAGTAATCTCACTTATGGATATATATCCAAAGAAAATAAAATCAGTGTGTCAAAGAGAAATCTTTATTTCCATGTATATTGCAGCATTATTCACAGTAGCAAAAATATGGAATCAACCTTTGCCCATCAACAAATAAAATAATGATAAAATGTGGTATGTATACACAATGAAATACTTTATAGCCCCAAAAAGAAAATTCTGTCATCTGCAACAACATAGATGAACCTGGAGGACATTATTCTAAGTTAAAATAAGGTAAATCCAATAAGACAAATACTACTTGATCTCACTTATATGTGAAATGCAAAATTTGAACCTATAGAAGCAAAGAGTAGAAAGGTGGTTACAGAGGCTGGAGGGAGGTGTGGGATAGCGAAAGGAGAAATGTTGGTGAAAGGGTACAAAGTTCCAGTGACACAGGAGGAAGAAGTTTTAGGGATGTATTCCTCAACATGGTGAGCATAGTTAATAATAACATATATATCAAAATTGCTGAAAGAGTAGATTTTAAGTATTTCCACCAATAAAAAAATGTATTTAGGTGAGGTTATAAATATATTCATTATCTTGATTTAATTTTTCTACAATATGTGTATGTGTGTGTGTGTGTATATTTCAAAACCTCACATTGTAGCCCATAAATATATACAATTGTTATATATATCAAAACATCACGTTGTACTTCATATACAATTATTTGTCAATGAAAAAGTTTAAATATATATATCGCTCTCTCTCTTCAGTTAAAGAAGCCAGACCTATGCCTTTTTATCCTAAATTTATCTTTAAATATATTTTAACTTTATTAAATAACATGAAAAAATGCATGATAAATCTGGGAATGATACAAAATTTATAGTTCAAACTTCCTGCTTAATATGTTATTCATAGTAATAAAATAACGATGCTAAATAAAATTCTTTCATAATTCTAAGTATACTCATTCTTCCAAGGTACAAAGAGAATTAAAAAAGAAATTTTGTGGTTTATTTGGCTATTTATTTGTTACTTCTTGAGTTTTTGGTATGTGGCAGGGATCAAGCCAGTTGTAGGAATGTTGTGGTAAACTGACATGTGTCATTATACAGAGACCAGCCAGGAGAGTTCAACTGGCTTAAAATCTAGTGGCAGAAATTTGTGTGCAAATACTAAGAAAATACATGATAATTGTTATTATATGTTGCAAATGAAGAAAATATCATGTGCTGAATTGTAGATAAGTACAGAGAGAGAGGGGATATTTGCAAGGCTGAAGAAACCTAGAGTAATATGAAATCTATGGTGTTCTTTGAAAGGTGTATAAGGTAAAATGCTTGGTTGAAAGATAATAGGAATAGAGATTTTATAGTATAACAAATGTACTCATTGAATACACAGAGAAATAATTTGCTGCGGGAGAGATGTCTTATAGTTTAAAATAAATCATAGAAAATAGAATTAGCTATAGAGAAACATGCAAAGTGAGTAAAACTGTTTGAACTTAATATTTTATGGAGCAACTTTTTGTACAGATAATCAGAGGAAATGTTAACTTTAATAAAGTTACTATAAGATATGCATATTAGACTGAAGAAAAGAGACCTACAGGGGAACACTTTAGGTAGTGGGCAAATGGCAGTATCTAAAAAAAATCATTGTCAATATACACCCAACCAAAATGGTGTCATAAAATAGATTGCATCTTTAATTATTTTGGGGAAATCAATTTATCTACATGTATGATAAATTAACTATAGCAAATAATATTTTATGGTTATAGACAAAAAATTGCCCATAGATATGGACACACTTAGCATATTGCCAATAGTAAACACTGAGTAATCTGGGCTCATGCCTCTTTTTATAGATTACCTTCATTTTGAATACAAAGCTTATCCAGAATCTACTGATTATTTAATGAGGACATAATTTTACTAAACCTCAAATATTCCCTAAAATGTTAATTTTATAAAAATTAATATTGACAAAGCAAAAGATTATAGGAGGAAAAAATAACTCATATCTATATTCTTTCCCAAAGTTTGCTTTATTTATAATGATGTATACAATGTTAAAGTTTCTAGACTGGCCCTTTGATATCATCTTTCTTAATTTTGAACAGTGACCAATAGATACATTTGAATACAGAAACAGCTAAAATTTGACCTAAGGATAAAACAAGAACATATATATTAATATCAAAATCTAACAAAGATGTCTTAACATTTTTTATTTTTCATATAGGTTTTATTCTTAGTTATCTGACTGCACTTTTAGTGAAACATCTGTTTAATGTTAAATCCATTTAAGATACCAGCATACACAGGACGATTGTAATAAAATCTATTAGTACTCAGCAACATGGAAGGTATTAGATTTTATTGCGTTACGTGAGAAAAGCAAGGCACAGAAGGACAAATATTGCCTGTTCATGCTTACATGATGGAGCTAAAAAAGACAATCTCCTGGAGGTAGAGAAGAAGGGTCGTTAGTAGAGGCTGGGAAGGAAACGAAGGAGGGAGGATGAAGAGAAGTTGGTTAAGAGGTACAAAAATACTATCAAATAGAAAGTTATAGTATTTGATAATATATACCAGCTAATAGATCTTATCTAATAGACTAAGTTTTAGTATTTGATAGTGCAGAAAAGAAATTATATAGCTAAAGAATAATTTATTATATGTTTTGAAACAGCTAGATCTATATAATGTTCCCAACACAAAGAAAATATACATGTTTGTGGAAATAGATATCCCAATTGTCCTAATTTGATCATTACACAATGTATATGGGTATCAAAATATCACATGTACCTCCAAAATATGTACAATTACTATATATGTACAATTATACTATTATATGTTATATTTGTACAATTATATGTACAAATATCATATGTACCTCCAAAATATGTGCAATTATCCTATATTATTTAAATTTTTTTAAAGCTTATCATCAAATGTTATCCAATTTAACAGATATTTCCCAGTTGTATAATAGACTACATTCTAGACATAAATTTCCACTTACTGTCCTAAATTTTAAAAGATAATTAGATATTTACTGAAAATATTTTCCATCTGTATTCTCTAATACTACTTTTCACAGCCTCAGGTTGAATACCATTTAATTGAACCATGTGTGTTTGCTTAACTAATTCAAACAATAATATGGTGTAAAAAAGACTGATCCATAATTTTTCATTCTAGTGAAACACTTCAAAATGTCAAATTTAAAGAAGAAAACAATCACCTGTTAAACTGTAGAATTAAATTTTGAAAAACATCATAGAAAACTATGGCCACAAGCAAAACACTGTGCCCTGTAGTTCTACTGACAATAGCTATTAAATCAAGACTATTCAGTCACTGAATATTTAATATGCCTTCGGAAGACATTTGACTTTATGTGTTTAAATTTTGATTTGAATTTGTTACACAACAAATTTTCTTGGGTGATTCTGAGAACAGTTTCAATAATCTAAAATAGACATAGAATTTTAAGGTATTTTAATTGTAATTATAATAATTTAAAAATGCAAGACAGATATACACAGATATTTATGCATGTAATATATTAAGGCCTGCTGAAATATGAATGAAAGTAAAAGCTTTCAACAGACCTGCCAATATTAGTGTTGGCATAGTGTTATGAATTCATCACTTTATTTTTTTGACAGCATTATAAACTTCCCTTTTTTAGTGTTATTTTGTATGAAATATCTTAATATATCTGCAAACAATAAGAGGAATAAGCTCACATTTCCTAGTAATATGCATATGCTGATACCCCTTTGTATGTGGCCATTAAAAATGTAAGTTAGCCTTTTCTTCCTGCATCTTGCAGCAATCTGACGGAATAATTTTAAACAAGTAAGGAGTTTCCTTATTCCCTTGTCAGAAATTAGAAATAATCAATTCAAGGCTGGTATAGTGTTTCTCTGACCCCATGTCTGCTCTTTAGTCGTATGTTTCATATATCTCTGTCTGTTCCTCTGTCACTCATCATATGTATGTTAGTTTCTTCAAGCTCACAAGATAACTGGTGTGTTTTTAGTCAGCATAACCTCATGATAGGCAAATAGAAAGGGAGGCGAGCAAAAAGCCAAGGACACAATGTATAGTCTAATCCTCTTTCATAAAAAAAAAAAAAAAAGATTTTTGGTGGTATATCCAGTAATCTTCCATTCAAATGGTATTGTTGGAACTTCCATGAACAAACTTCCTGCTCCATTTATGAGGGAAAAGTAGAGACTGGATATTGTCTAGGCAGTGTTTCTCATAACATTCCAAGTAGTAAAATAATGAAGTTTCCTTCTACCCTTTCTTCTTAAGAAATACATCATTGTAATAACAGCCATTACAATTTTAAATATAAGATATAAAAAACTGGGTACATGTCTGGTCAGCCTTTGAATAAGATCATGTGCTAATTATAGCAATATGGGACACTAGGCACATTTCCCTAATTTTTTAGGGAGAGATACTGAAGTTTATGCTATATATCAGCAATGAAATAATTTTTAAGCTATGTTTCCGATACTTTATTATTGGTATAATAAAGTATTACAGGTGCTATGATTGCCAAATATCTGCCCCATTTTAGTTTTTCTTTCCTTCACTGATGTCACATGCAACATACTCGTTTCATAAATTTCCTCTATTTACTGCATCTTGGTGAATTCAGTGTTTCTTTATTTTTTTTTCTAATTAAGGACCTATGTCCCTAAAACTTGAGTTAGAAATATCTTCCAAATAATTAGATCTTCCCTCAAGAAATAACAAAAATAAAATCAAAATACATTTTTCAAAATTTCCAGCAAATTTTTTCTCTGTATGTTAGATAAGATGAAGACATACATTAATGGCTCTTTTTAATTGAACTTCCATGCAAATTGAGTCGAAATCTATATTAGCTCTCTTTTTTCCTAATGAATTGGTAATTATTGTGATTATTCCTGGAACTGTGATTGTTTGACTTAATAGCTATATTTATAATTTTTTTTTTATAGAAGTCCCTTTTATGGTGTACGCTTTTTTTTCCTGGGAAGTTGTCTTCCAAAATCACATATAGATTCATCTGACATTCTAATGAAGATGTCCACCAAAATTTAAAATCTTATGATAGTAATTTTATCTCCCAATATTTCAGGTATACCTGAATTGGTTAATGAGTCTGACATTGACATGGTGGTATCTTCTGTGAGTAAAGGTATTAGACTTTCAATAATGACAATACCAAAGGTGAATACCTATTATGATCAAGGTAAAATTTAAAAATGCTTTCTGTGGTGGAAGGCCTAGGATGGCCATGTCTTATTTGATGTACCCTATCTTAGGTCCTTCCTGGGATCTTACTCTTCCTGGTATCTCACATGTGGCAAATTTAACTTTGAAATACTTTCCGTTACTCTATTCTATTCCAGTATCTATAGAATTATCCTTCTTAATTGACTCATTTTTGGTATATTCCTTTCGTGTCTTTGTTGGTTCCTTAAACCTGTTGATTATAAAATAGTGAGTCACTAGTAGATCCTTTGGTTTTTCTGTTAAAACATGAGGCTTCACCTAGCAAACTTTAATGGCCATGGATCTGGATTAGTTGCATCCAATTTTTAAGCCATAATCTATAATCTCCTAGTGGTCCAAATGGGATTTTGTTTAAAAATATACAACTTCAAACATCATCCATAACCTATTGAATCTGGATATTTTGAGAGATCCCTTGGTAATCATAAGTAAATTAAAACTTAAGAAGCACTGTACTTAAAAGTACTTAAAATGTGCACTCTAAGCGAAAACATATTTCTCTTCTTGTTAATGAGCAATAGCACATTTACAAATTTCAATAATTCTCCACCATGAAGTTTGCTCATTTAGGATGATTAAGAAGTATAACACAGTGATAATAGTTTTGGTGGTTCCCAGTTTATAATGAAGCCACCACTGACAATCTCTTGTAGATGACATTTCTCAAATCACTAAGTTTGCACTATCTTAGTGGTACATGGGAAGAACTAATAACATTCCCTCACTAAAGTCACTCCAGCAGGTATCACATATTTCTGATAACACATAGACTTCAACAATTATTCCAGCATTGTTATAATTGTAAATTCCCCAACAGCTATCACCAAATCTCTGGGTTATCTCATGACTTAATGGAGTAGAACCCAGAACTCTATTTTACCAATTGTATATACTATTGACCATGTTTCTCTATCAAGACATGATTTTAACTTATGAAGAAACTGAGTATCCATGGAAGATGAGTTTACTAATCATATTCCCAGTAACAACTTCATTTAGCTGTTTCTTAGACTGTCAATTTAGTGAATGCTCATAAAATGCATTGTTTTCTCAATTTGATATATTCAATTTCTACCTCCCAATATTCCATAAATTATGTTTTTAATATCATCATTTCTCCTTGGCTTGAGAAGTTACTGAATGTATGATAACATCATTTGTCAAATCATTTGTTGTCATGCATCCAAAAGTCAGAGTGCATTGGGAAAGACTTCTGGCTAAATCCTGATCAGTACAATCCAATAAAAGTATAATTAAACCAGGCCTGGTGCGGTGGCTCACGCCTGTAATCCCAGCACTTTGGGAGGCTGAGGTGGGCAGATCGTGAGGTCAGGAGATTGAGACCATCCTGGCTAACACGGTGAAACCCCGTCACTACTAAAAATACAAAAAAAATTAGCCGGGTGCGGTTGCGGTCACCTGTAGTCCCAGCTACTCAGGAGGCAGAAGCAGGAAATAGCATGAACCCGGGAGGCGGAGCTTGCAGTAAGCCAAGATCGCACCACTGCACTTCAGCCTGGGCAACACAGCGAGACTCCGTCTCAAAAAAAAAAAAAGAAAAAAAAAATAAGATGAAATGCTCTAAAATGTTACTCCTTTGATGTAAGGTATGAAACATCAGTTGCATCCAATTTTTAAGCCATAATCTATAGTCTCCTAGTGGTCCAAATGGGATTTTGTTAAACAAAATCAGCAACATATGAAATTAAACAAAATCTGAAATGCCACCAAAAGCCTAGACAACTGTTGCAAATCATTAGTGTGTTGAGTTTTGGAAGAATGACAGGCACAGAGAGAATCAGGTTGCCATCTAGTCTTCTTTCATAAAATTCCTCTCTAGTCTCTTCTCCTCCTCATAGAGTTTTACATCTATGAGAGCTGAACATACACATACCCTTCTTTCATTCCACAGAGTACTTTAAACACCACTCTTTCTTCTTATTATCTTTCTCCGGCTCTGGCTGCAAACCACTCTCACAGAAATGTCTTCTGAAAGTTCACACTTTTAATGGGATGGTACCCTCCATGAACAACCTGCTGGGAATTCAACCTATTTCTTGTTATTTCTTTTTTTGCCTACTTTTGTCGTAAGTTTTAGTGAAGAAAAACTTCAATTAACATGACATTTTCGAAAAACCTCTCAAGTAACTATTTCCTTTTATGAGATATCTTAGTTATTTCCAGAAAGTATATTAACATTAAAAATCTTAATGAAATAATTGTCTTTAAAAATAACTATTCTAGGTTTTTGAGAGCGACAATACTATATTTGAAAATATCGTCCAGTCCAGTTATGTTTCATAGTTAATTAAAATTATTGCCTTGTTATTACTATAAAGTTTAAAGATCTTGACATGCATTTTGCTATTTTAATCATAGTACTAGAGTTTCTTGATAATATAAATCAAAATGAAATCACATTCTGTGGTTCTCTGCGAAGCAGATTTTTACAATGCCAAAATTGCATAGCCTCAAACTTCTGTGTTTAATTCCTTTCTCCAAAAAGTGGAATGTTTTTTCATACCACAGGCTTCACCTAACACACAGTAACTTATTTTTAATTTTTTCAATTTAGGAGCAATATCAATAAAGTTATTTTTTAAAATCTTAAATCTAAATAATTAAAAGTTCTGACTAAACCAAATAATATTAAAATATATCTGGAGCTTCTATTCTCCTTACATTAGCACTTCTTAGTTGGTCAGAGTTAATTCAGTGATCCAGGTACTCAGGTGAATTCACAACACAACTTATTAAGATTCATCTTCAGTCCAGAAAAGAGAATGGGGGTACAAAATTTATACCCCTTGTAAATTCTATATATTCACCTTTGCCTACCTCA
This sequence comes from Theropithecus gelada, assembly GCF_003255815.1. NCBI lineage: Eukaryota > Metazoa > Chordata > Mammalia > Primates > Cercopithecidae > Theropithecus > Theropithecus gelada. The sequence goes on along the minus strand of NC_037685.1, from coordinate 24,238,244 downwards.
AATGGTATTTTGTGTTTTTCAATATTTACTATATTTTCATTGTATGTGATTATTCAATAACTAAAGAATAAATGACTTCCCCAAAACATGTATGCATCCATAAAACACACAGAAATAAACACTCATTATAGCTCATTTAAGCAGTCTTACATCTTTATCTTGCTTACCTCTAAGAAGTAAGATAAGATATTCCCTAGCCTGTTGGAAATGGATGTATTTAGGACACACACAAAGAAGAAGATAAGTTCTTCGCAGTGATATTCTATCTCAATACTGAGGTAGATTAAAAATACGGTTGCTCACTACTTGAAAATTGATGGTTTTGATTAACGTACTTCGAGACAAAATTTTTAATTCTTTGATTCACAGTTACTAAAAAATTCATTTTTTAAATTTACTTTTGAAATTTAATTTAGCTCACTAAGCATGACTAGTATTGAATTAAAGAAGATAGTATAGATGTGAGTGGATGAAAGATAATTATGTGTTAAAATTTGAGAAATGCCAACAAGCTATTTATTACAAACATTTTGAAAATTGTTAAATAATATTGGATTTGTAGTCAAAACAGCATATTTTTAAAGCATTGACTAAGGGAACATTACAGGTCATGAGTTTGAAGAAACATAATAAAAACAGCAAAAATTCTTGGTGACTTGAAATTACTAAATTTGTAGGAGGAGATTTGTTTTACATCTTGCAAGTAAGTATTATTGTTCTCATTACATAGAGAAGGACACAGTATCAGAATCATTAAAAATATGTGCATTCACATTGCTAGTAGCATGATAAGTTCAAAGACTTATTGATTGTACTTGTAGTATTCTTACTAAGGTATATGGGAGTAAACTGCTCTACTGAATTCTGTAGTGAATTAGCTATGAAATTTTTGGGGAAAAAAATTTCATATATAGAAGCTCATACTATACCAATAATGAAACTCAGACTAGAAATATAAAGATGGACAAGACCATGTCCTAGTTCAGGAGGCATAGAAAGTTAGTAGACAACTATGACTAGATATGACTTGTTCTAAGCTTGAGTAAATATAGAGACCTAAAGGTCTTCAACCTTTGAAAGGGGAGAGAGTGGTTGGTCTGGAAAAAAATTATCTGAAGTTAACATTTCTCAGCTTGAGTTGGCAGGATATTTCAAGATCGTAAGGCAAAAGAAGGTTAAAAGTTCTCACTGTTGGCGGCGGCAGCCCATCTGGAGCAGCTGCTGTGGGGAAGCCAGCTATGGCGAGGGAGGTGCCACCAGGGCTGCATGCTCTGTGGAGCTGGCAGAGGCCAGGAACAGGTGGGAGTCCCACACTCCTGGGTGTAGCTGCAGTCACCCAGCCGTGGCTCCAAACCTGGGCATCCAGGTGCACTTGGGGCCTACGAAATCCCCTGCCACCATAGGCTTGAAAGTGCCAATTCCTGCTCCCTGGCCTCTCCTCACTCCTGGTGTCTACTGTGGGGCAGAGCAAAGTTGTGGCCAAGCCCAGGCACTGTTGCAACCCAGCTGAGTTTGTGCACACTCAGTGCAGTGCTGACACACCAGCCTCCTGCCCCCTCAACCCCCTTCGGACTTTGGGCACCAATGAGCATGCAACGGGGTCCCGGGGGACTGAGGGAGACTCAGGGCAGACCCGTGGCTGCCTCTCAGCACTGACAGTCTGGGATCTATGGATGGCATGTAAAAGGCAGACAGGCTCCTAGGTGGGAAGTGGTGGGTCCCCAGTGAAACACCACCTTCAGGCCAGGGATGGCCTGAAGGCTGGGGGCTGAGCTGCCAGTTCCAGGTGAAGTCTGCAGCCAGGAGTGAGAACTTCATTGATCACCATTTGGCCAATTGGATGGTGCTTTTTCCAGGCTCACCTGTGACCACTCATGGACCAATCAGCATGCACTTTCTCCATTCTGAGGACATAAAACCTGCAGACTCAGCCAGATTTACACACTTGTTGGGATGACCTGTCTATAAACTACCCACTATGGGTCTCCACTCTGCTGAGAGTTGTGCTGTCACTGAATGAAGCTCCTCTCTGCCTTGCTCACCCTCCACTTGCCTGGACACTTCATTCTTTCTGAATGCAGGACAACAGGACAAGAACTCAGGACCCACCAAATGCAGGACTGAAAAAGCTGTAACACAAACAGGGCCGAAACATACCCCTCATTCACCACGTTGCAGGCAACAAGGAGAGAATAGCTGTGGCCATTTGGGCAGCTCAGACCTAGGGATTCCCCAAGCCAGGACTGTGACACCCTTTTGGAGGCTCTCTGAGGGTTCCTAGCATCTCCAAGCATCCGGGTGCCACCACATTCCCCTCGTCCAGATGCGGGTGCCCCTAGCAGAATCCACTTGGGTACATCTGATCCAGCCACAGCCTTTCACGGAGCCAGCACCTGAGCTGCTGCCTGGAGCTGCCCACTATGCTGCAGCAGCCAGTGTGCCTGGCTGTGTGTGGTGGACAAACACCATGCTCGCTAGCCCACATGCCCCTTGCTGCTGCGCACCTGACTCACCCTTGGCAGGTGTGGGATGCAGGCTGGTAGCATGAGCCGAATGCAGTCTGACAAGCCAATTGGCCAAAATGAGCCCAGTGGGTCACAGCAAAGCTAGGGCAAAGGTGCCAACAGTCATAGAGGTTTCTGAATGGAAAAGTGACACACAAAGGTTCCTGTGACTACAAGTAGTTAAAAAGGCTGGAACAGTCTATGGAAAGTAACTAGAAACAGGCTGGCAGCAGTGGCTCATGCCTATAATCTCAGCACTTTGGGAGGCCAAGGCAGGCAGATCACGAGGTCAGAAGTTTGAGACTAGCCTGGCAAACATGGTGAAATCCCGTCTCTACTAAAAATACAAAAATTTGATGGGTGTGGTGGTGCCTGCCTGTAGTCTCAGCTACTCAGGAGGCTGAGGCAGGAGAATTGCTTGAACCTGGGAGGCAGAGGTTGCAGTGAGCCGAGATTGCGCCATTGCACTCCAGCCTGCTGGGTGACAAAGCGAGACTTCGTCTCAAAAAAAAAAAAAAGTAAAGAAAAGAAAGAAAGAAACTAGTTACAGAAGAAGAGACATGATAGATATGCAAAAAATAAAATGATAATGCACTATGTGCTGATAAATAAAAGATTAAAAGGGACAAGTATGCAATTTTCTCAATAGAAAATAATTACTGTACGATACATAGAATATTGCTTAAGTATTTTTTCTACAGAAGTATGCTTAATAATGTCCTTCTAGCCTGTCAGTTAACTAACTCACTGTAGAGAAATAGAATATGCCTTATTCTTTCTGGAGTTACATTATCCACATTAAGGTTACCTCATTTTCTTTATATAACTATATTTCTCAGAAATTATACATTTTTATTCAAGGGATAGGGTTATTCAACTCTTGAATATTTTTATTCAAGAGATAGGGTTATAACAACTCTTAAATAAAAAATAAATCCTGAGTAACTTATCTTTATAATTCCCATAAGAAAATGTTGAAAGAGGTCACTGTATGCATGGATTTACTTTTTTTCATTCCATAATTCTCTGCAATATACAACTATATCCTACTTAATGATGCTATTTTATTACATAGCTGTGCATTTTTAACAACTTTATATCAACACTAAAATATTCTGAGACAAAATAAAGAGAAGACAAGATAAACAGCTAAAAATAAAAATGGTCTCAGAGATTTCTAAACAAATACATAAATGGTCAACAGATGCTTATGTCTCCATCCTGAGGACATAAAAACCACACTTAGCTGGATTTACACACATGTTGGGACAACCTGCCTGTAAAAGGAGCTACCCACTATGGGTTTCCTATCTGCTGAGTCCTGGACCCTCATCGGAATGACCTGCCTGCAGAAAGGAGCTACCCACTATAATCAGGGAAATGCAAGTCAAAAGCACAGTAAGATATCTCACACCTGTTAGGATGGCTAAAACACACAAAAGTTAACTGTTGGAGAAAATGTGAACAAAAAGGAAACCTTGTACAGTGTTGGTGGGAATGTAAATTGGTACACCCATTATGAAAAATTACATGCAGGTTCCTCCAAAAATTAGAAATAGAACTACCATATGATCCAGCAATCTCATTTCACATCCGGGTGTATATTCAAAGGAAACAAAATCATTATCTTGAATAAATATTTGCATTTTCATGTTCATCACAGCATTATTCACAACAGTTAAGATCTGGAAACTGCCAAAGTATCCACTGAGAAGTAAACAGATAAAGAAAATGTGGTATATAGAAACATTATGCAGCCATATAAAGCTAAAGAAATTCTAGAATTTGCCACAACATGAATGAAAGTCGAGGGCGTTATGCCAAACTAAATAAGCCAATCACAGAAGGAGAAAAAAATAAGAGTGTGGTATCACTTATTGGTGAAATCTAAAACAAAAAAAAGTTACATTCATTGGAACGTAGTATAGAATCATAGTTAACAGGAACTGAAATGAGGTAATGGAGAGATGTTGGTCATAGGGTACAAAATTTCAGTTATAAGATGAATAAGTTCTGAAGATCAGATGCACACCATGTCATGACTATAGCTGACAGTACTGTATTGTTTATTAGAATTTTCATAAGAAAGTGGATCTTAAGCATTCTTACCAAAACTTTTAAGAAAGTAACTACGTGGGCCGGGCGCCGTGGCTCACGCCTGTAATCCCAGCACTTTGGGAGTCCAAGGCTGGCGATTCACGAGGTCAGGAGATTGAGACCATCCTGGCTAACACGGTGAAACCCCGTCTCTACTAAAAATACAAAAAATTAGCCAGGCGTGATGGCGGGCGCCTGTAGTCCCAGCTACTCTGGAGGCTGAGGAAAGAGAATGGCGGGAACCCGGGAGGCGGAGCTTGCAGTGAGCTGAGATCCGGCCACTGCACTCCAGCCTGGGCGACAGAGCGAGACTCCGTCTTAGAAAAGTAAGTACCTGAGGGGATTGTTATGTTCATGAACTTTATTATGGTAATCATTTCATAATGTGTATGTATATCAAATTATCACATTATACATATTAAGTAGATTAAATTTCACGTGTCAATTATATTACAATAACGGTGATTTTTTTAAATGGCCTGCCTGCAGAATGCCACTATATTCACTACGATTTTCTTTTATACTGCTTATGCTAAGAGTACCGAAACAAAAGTGTGGCTTTAAAAACTCAAAGGGATGTAATTAAACAATTTACTATGTTTAGTTTATTAAATTTTATAAACTGCATTAGACAAAAAGATTTATGCACTTAATCACATTTACATTAATCTATAGTGAAATTCAAAAACAGAAAATCAAGCCTGAAATAATTTCCTGTATTTCCTGCTGGATCTGTCAAACTAGTCGAGGATAATAGAATGAGAACATTTACAGAGGTCATCATGAATGTTACTGTTATTGAAGTTGCTAAATGAAGTTCTCATTTTGATTAAGAAACATGTAAGAGATATGAGTGTGATATTTGCTGTTTTTTATGGAATACATACACAATCTTGAAAAAAGATGGTAGAACTTACCAATCAATGCCAAGGCCTAGAAATTGGTTTTATTTTCTTTGAAATGAGAGACAGGGACGTGAACGTTATTAAAAAGACTACCATAAAAATAGTATGTATTGGCCTTTCCACTTACACAATTTTAACAGCAGAAATAAAACTTTATTTGTAGGTATTTTCACTTATAAAAAAAATTATTAAAAAGTAGACTGTAGAAGTTCTTGGTTTCTTATCAATATAAAGACAAATTGGCTATTGTTCAGCTTATGAAATAAAACACATTGTGTTCATTAATAAAAGCTGTCAATTTAACCTGAACAACAGTCCTAGTAACCTAGAAATCCATCTTTTTCTTACAGGTATGTGTTCTTTAATATCGTGCTGACTATCTTTCCACCAATCGACTATATGCCAATCATTTTCACTTCACTTTAAGCTTGCTACCATAAAACAAAAAGCATATGCTATAAAATATGCTTTTAATTTGTTTGACATTGTACTTTTTTTCTTTAGGTAAGAAATAAAAAAGCATTGTCACACACACACTGAAAAAAGGAAAACATAATTCAAAACTAAGTTATTCTGAAAACAATTTGAAGATACAGAGATTCTAAGAATTATTATGAGTGGCTCTGTGCAAAGAAATCAGAATTTGAGCAAAGTTACTCTAGCATAATTTGGAAGAAACTGATAAAATTGTCATCAATATCACAGGGAGAAGTTCAACTCAGCTAGGGTAGATAAATAATATACTTTGAAAACAAGGTTAAATACAGCCTAGCATTAAAAAAAAAAAACAACAGGAATAAACAAAAATTATAAATACGGATCATCCTAAAAAGGAGCACTCTAAATATAAATGATCTAAAAAAGCAATATCCAAAACTATACACGCAAGAAAGACTTAAAATAGAGATTCAGAAAGGTTAAATATTTTTAAATGAGTCAAAATATATCAGGCGAAAGCACAAAACAAAACACCATGCTTTTCAATCTTAACATTAGACAAGATATACTGAGACATATGAAAACACTTTAAAGACAGCAAAAGACATTTATGATACTAAAGACTGCAACTCACAATGGGGTTATGTTAGTAATGTTACTGCTTCAACTAAATCAGAATCGGCTTTCAGAAGAAAAAAGACTACAACAGCTATAATAAAAAGTGCTTCTTATAGCTTAGTCCAAAACAGAGCAACTGTGCAAAACTATCATAGATCGGAAACACACAACACATCACCAAGAAGGTAGATTGTATAAATAAAACACTCTGAGCTAAGATAGTAAATAATATAACTTATTTTCAAGTGCACATGAAAATCAACTATATTTTAGGCCCCAAAGTGTTCTTTAATTAATTCCAAATAATAGGGTTGGAAAAATAAGCTAGAAATTAACAAGATGGCAAAGATTCTGTCACCTAAAACATCAAAAACATTATTTTTAACACGTAGGCCTAAGGAAAAAATGTAGTGGCAACATTTATTTAGAAGAATGGTAACTAAATAATATAATAATCTATGAAATATAACAAATAATTATCAGAGGAAAATATATTGCATAAAATACTTATATCAACAGAAAGCAACAACAATATAGTGAATTATGGCCAGGCACGGTGGCTCATGCCTGTAATCCCAGCACTTTGGGAGGCTGAGGTGGGTGGATCACAAAGTCAGGAGTTCAAGGCTAGCCTGGCCAACATGGTGAAACCCCATCTCTACTAAAAATACAAAAATTAGCTGGGCACGTTGGCAGGCACCTGTAATCCCAGTTACTGGGGAGGCTGAGGCAGGAGTATCACTTGAACCCAGGAGGTGGAGGTTACAGTGAGCCAAGATCACTGCACTCTAGCCTGGGCAACAGAGCAAGACTCCATCTCAAAAAATATATATGTATATATATACACACACACACACACACACACACGCACACACATATATATACACATACACACACATATACACACACACACATATATAGTGAATTATGTACTTAAAACTAAAAACAGGAAAACAGCTTAACAAGATGCAAGGAATTAGAAGGAAGGTAGAAAGCAGAAATAAATGAGTTAGAAAAAAATTAAAAGAAAGTTAATAAATGCAATAATCATTAATCTGAAAATATCACAATTAAAAGAGTAGATCATAAAATAAAAATGCGAGGGAAAAAGTGCACATATACAAATTGTACATCACAGAAAAAATAATATCCAAACATATACACATTTAAAAAAAAGTAAAACAAACTACATCTAATGTGGGAATATTTTTCACAACTCAGTGAAAATATAATAAAAATGAACAGATTAAATTGATAGTTTTGTAGGGGATATAATTACCAAATATGATGCCAGGTAAGGCAGAACACATAATCAAATAAATAACAAGATAAGAAATGCCCCTTAAAAGTGCCAGCCCAAAATGGTAACCTCAACAAAATTTTACCAAATTTGTACCATATTTACCTCATGAGTATTCCCTATGGACATGTGTTCAGACATCTCAATACTTGCTAAACTAACTCAGAACAAAGAAAAGGCTAGAAAATTTTCCAAATGTATTTCCAAATTAAGGTGATTATCAAACTTGTAAACAAAAACTAAATTACCATATACACAAATGATGTATTTGTGTGTGTATGCAAAATCTTAGATAAAATAATAGCAAAAAGTCAAGACATTTCTATTCAAACTTAATGGGTTTAGGAATGAATGTTATTTATTCTCATTTCATATTAAAATGTATTGTTATAATGCATCCCATTGCTAAGGAGAAAAACATAATTATCTGAGGCTGAAGGAAAAAAAATGTAACACAATTCAATAATCAACGATGTTAGTAACATTCAACAAAATATAAATTGACTTATCTCTCACATGATTAGCAAAAAATACTCTATGTTATTAAATCATAAAGTCTATTATTCTAAATGGAGAGACACAAGAGCATATTTCTGGACTTAAAGTTAGAAAGAACAGCAGGATATCTTTTTATCCTGATTACTACTTAACATCGTGTTAGAGGAATTGGCTGATGCAACTAGATAAAAAAAAAAAAAAAGAAATTAGAGGCATAAGAATAGGGAAATATTATAAAAACAACTCTATTTAATTATTATCAAATGCTTATATATCCAGGAAACTAAAAATAGTTAATATGACAGATTTAGTTGAAGATTTAGTGAAGACTATATTATAAAATGAACATTTAAAAATGAAAAAGTCATTTCATGTAAGAATAAAAACAAATTAGAAGATATAATAAGAGTAGACTGACTTTATATAATCTAATTTCATGTTTTTGTGTATGCATATATATAACATGCAAGTGTATGCACATACACATAAATATACATATATAGAAACACAAAGGTGTGTACATGTATTTATATGACAAAAAACAAAATTTTAGTGATTTTAAAAAACAAATTTGACTATATACGCTTAATGATACTACATCTCAAGGGAAAAATACAGAAAAAATGCACAAAACTATTTTTTTTATTTTATTTTCCATGAAGCTGAAGGTCATGGTAGATGAAGGCCACACCATTGAGTAGTGGAACTTAATCCTCATTGGCTACTTACTAGATAACGTATATACGTCACCATGGTAATGATCACTTTGGTTGTTTCTCAGGAACATGGGGCAGCTCTTGTCCACTTCAAAACAGTTAAGAACACCGACTTTTCAACTGGGCCTGTGCAAATGCCCAAGAGGTAAACTTTTGACATGAGAGGGCCTAAAACTCCACTCTCAAATCAGGCTAATGCCTCCATTTTCTGAACTTACGTCCAATGAAATGACATGAACCAAGACGATATGTGTGGAGATCAGTAATTACTTTGTTTTTCTACACTGTGAACCACTTTTCACCATGCCTTAGACCACCCTGCTTCTCTAACCCATAAATATCCTAAACCTTATATTGGGAGGCACATTTGAAAGCTGCTCTCTCACATCCTTGTTGGGCAGACTTGTGAATAAATCTGTTCTCTTTTGCAAAACAGTGATACAGTGATTGATTTACTGTGCATAGGCAGAATGAACAAAAATGTGGTTCAATTATTGTTGAGTATATCTAAAACAGTTTTCATGAGTCCATAGGGAAACTAATAGAACTATACACACACACACACACACACGTAAAAATAATTTTGTTATTTTTAAATAGTAAACAAAAGAAAAAAGGATTATAAAAGATATAATCATTTATGGATCATATCTTAAGGTAACCACATGGGGGATTTGAAGACTAAATCTTTATAAAAGAATAAAAGTCAAAAATATTTTAGCAAACTAAGACAGTAATATTTTGCAACCACTTATAAATTAATGCATCAAGATAATCCATAGTTTAAAATATGACTGAAAATAAAAAGAGACACCAGACATTATCTACATAATGTACATAATGGCATTATCTACATAATGCCAGATAATACATTATCTACGTAATGGCAGTATTTTAAAATATCTTTGAGGGATGCTTGTCAAAAGATCAAACCTGAGTCTTACCTGGACTCTGGATTGAATTATTAATTCCTACTGAGACAGCCAGGAGGAAAGGGGTCCCCAGAGAAATTCCAGCTAGCCCGCGCACTGGAGTAGCCCGCACCGGGGTGGATCCATAGAAGATCCCGCCATTTGTAGCCGGGAGAAGCGTGGCCCCTCCTCTTTCTGGGTGGAACCTGGGATTCAATTTGCATTGGCAGGAATTACATTAATAGGACTCTGGCTTTGCAGAGGGCTACTGTTTTCCTTTTTGCCCAGTAAATTCCATTTTTTCTTACCCTTCAAAGTGTCTGTGAGCCTAATCTCTCATGGTCCTCTGACATGAAACTGCTCTTAGCTGAACTAAGGAAAAACTCCTACAACAATACTAATTCGGAGGAAGAAAGGAAGATGTAACGTGACACTAGTGAGATGCAAACATTAAAAGCCAGATTGCAAAAGTCAGTAAAAGAAAATAAGATTTCTCATATAATAAATATACTTTTAGGAAAAATATATGGATGAGAAAACCAATAGTACGTATATGGTACTTAAGAACTTAAACAAAACACAATAGCCTTTATTGTCTGCTTATCGATCACCTCATGTAGGATGGTAGTAAGGACTTTTGTTAATTAATTTTGGGTGTGACAATGTTATTGTGGGAATAGTTGAAAAAAAAAAAAAGATCCTCAGTAAAAATACTTGAATACTTAGCAAATATACATTGCTTGAAATTTGTTCCAAACTTTGGTGGGTTGGGGAGTAAATGGGCTGTGGTACAGATAAAACAAGATTTCCTATATATTTATAATTGATAAGATTGGGACTGATACATGAAGATTCATAATAATCTATCTTTTTATACATTTGAAATTTATTATGAGTTAAAAAACAACAAAAAATTTAGAAACAAATATATCAATATGAATCTATTCAATGAGAAACTTATTTTGTATTGCCTCTCATTTCCAGCAAGTATAAATTTATTCTTATCCATTTTAAATAATATATATATAATTATGGAATATAAACAATATATATTTTAAAATATATTAATATAATCAAAACTTTAAAGTTCATGGGAATTATTAATGAAATTCAATTTAAAAGTTTTTAAGTTAGACAATCTATTAAACTTTGGATTGACTTAACTGTCATAAAAAGCTGTCCAAATGGCAATTTAACTTGCTTCAATTTGTATTAAATAACCAAAAATTTATGTTTATTGGTTGCTGGTACTCATTTGTACTTCTTAGACTATTAGGAATGCATCATTTTTCTTTCAGAGGCAAAGCTCATTAACAGATCCTCATAGAAAAAGAGAAGCCAAGTATTAATTACTCTACCTTGCCATTCTAGTGAGCTATGACTTCAGTCTAGTTGCGAATATTAAATTTAACTGTTTTTAAGACTATTAGATTAATATATACAGTGTATTATTTGGCCACATTAATGAACATCTTATCTTTACAGAGCGAATTAAAAGTCAATTTAATTTATTTGTAAGACTATATTGAAACAAGATCTTCATGAAATCAGGTAGAAATTAGGGGTTTAAATTTTGTTTCTGTCAAACAAACCAACAAAATGGGACATTTTTATGCTGAAATACCATGAGAGCAAAATAAAAAAATGAAATTTTCAAAATCCAACTTGACCGAAGAAATTGAAAATAGTCCTGTTGGATAAACGTGGGAACAGTAATCATTACATCATATGTAATACGCTCATATTGGTGCATTCACGTATTAAGTTAAAATACCGAACTTCAACATAAAAGTTAAAATACTGAACGCTTTTGGATTTTCAAATATTCGCCAAAATTAAATAAACACATAAAAGATTGCCAGACAGTGCATCAGTTTTTCTGAGCTTTACAAAGAGTAAAACTATATAAATATAAAAATCCCTTCCCAGGATTTTCATGAGCGGTGAGAAATCTAACTTCCCTTCTATTGCGTGTTAAATTATGTTTAGGTAGTATGGAAAAAAATGCTTTCAGAAAAATGTAAAAGATACATGAATGACCATTGAGCAGTGAAAGTTTATAAACAAAGTAGTTTTATGAATCTTTTGCCAAATCTTTCTAATTTATATAGGTATATTTGTCAAAGCCTATATCATATGTTGAAATTAGTTTTAATGTGGAATATTAGAGATTGGAAAACCTCAAAATAGATTTATATTTAATAGCATGTGAAATATAGTATTCTAAAATGAATGTATATACTTGGAATATTGATTAAATATTTTGTTTGGAATATTGTCAATATCTGAGCTAGCTTTTAATGCAGGCAGGAAGATTCTTACATTGCCATTTTAGAACAACAAATGACATAATACCTGTCCTAAAGTTTCTGCCATGAACCATTTAATTTTATATTTTTATGTATGATATTCACCAACATGTTAAGAATTTTAAGAAATCATGACATTTAAAAACAGCCAATATGAATATACCCTCCTAAAGAAGATCAATTTATTATGATAAACTATTACAGATTTTATTATTACATTGTTTATGATTTTACTACTATTATTATTATACCTCAGTTGCAACTATGCTATGAAGTGGGAGTTTATCATCATACTTTAAACTTCAACATAAAAATTAAATGAAGATTATTGGATTAATAACTTCTAAGTTTACTTAAAAGAAGCTATTAAATGGTGCAGTGGACAGATAAAAAAGTGATCTCCATGTTTCTTGCTCTTTGTGGTTCATGCTTTTGTATCATTTCTTCTTCTTACTGTGAGAAGAACCTGTGACTTGTTTCTAGCCTGGAGAATATGGCAAAGGTACGCCACATGCAATTACATTTGGTAAGATTCCATTTGTTTGCTTACACACCCTAATCTTTATGTGGTTGGTTTTGAAGAAGCAAACTGACATAACTCTAAAACCGTAAGGATATGAATTCTACCAGTGACCTAAGGGAGGTGGTAAACAGATTGGTCCCCTGGTGGAGGCTTCAGATTATAAACCAGCCTTGGGTGACACTTTGATTTTAGTCTTGCGAGGCCTTAGGCAAATGACTCGTCTAATTCATCTTTGGACTTCTCACATGCAGAAACTATGAGGTAATAGATGTGTAGTTTTAAAGCTGCTAACATTTTCTTAATTCATTATGCTGTACATAAAACAAATATAAATGGTCAAAAATAAGATCAACAAATAGGTATTGGAATAGATCTGACATTATTGCTTGACTGGCAAGAAAGAGATATATTACTCAAGTATGTGTTTAGTAGGTGTCCTAAAAAGACATTGAAAACTGTAGAAAGAGTAAAAAGGGGAGAGTGCATCAAGGAATCTGAAGTGAAGTGTCTGGATGGCTCAGTAAGTGGATGGCAATATCTTTATTGTTATGATCAACCTTCACAGATTTTAATTATGTTTTCCATCATTGATGTGAAAAGGCTTTGGTTCAAATGATTATGAGTTGAGGTACCTTGAATACTAGAGTGACTAGGATCTTTCAGCAGATGTTCTCATATGCTTACAATAGAAAATAAGTCATATTTGTTTATCTTTTCTTTTCTTTTCTTTTTTCTTTTTGAGACAGGGTCTCACCCTTTTGCTCAGCCTGGATGTAGTGGTGTGGAGGAGGTAGAGGCTACTGTGAGCGATCCTCCTGTATTAGCTTCTCAAGTAGCTGGGACTATAGTTGTGTGTCACCACACCCAGCTAATTTGTTTGAATTTTTTTGTACAGAAAGGGTCTCATCATATTGTCCAGGCTTGTCTCAAGCTTCTGGCCTCAAGTAATCCTCCTGCCTCAGCCTCCCAAAGTGTGGGGATTACAGGTGTGCATTAGTCCATATTCACACTGCTAGAAAGAACTGCCTGATACTGAGTATGTATAAACAAAAAAAGCTTTAATTGCCTCATAGTTCCTCGTGGCTGGGGAGGGCTCAGGACACTTAGAATCATGGCAGAAGGTAAAGGAGAAGCAAGGCACATCTTACATGGCAGAAGAAGAGGAAGAGTGAAGGAGGAAGTGTAAACTTTTAAACCATCAGATCTCATGAGAACAGCATGGGAGAAACTGCCTCTATGATTCAATCACCTTGTCCTTCCCTTGACACATGGGGGTTACAAATTGAGATGAGATTTGGGTGGGGATGCAGAGCTAAACCATACAAGGAATAAGACACCATGAATGGCCATCATTTTCTAATTAACATTGGTGATGTGGGGAATTCCTTCAGTCTATATCAATCTTTCTCAATATGAGATCCCCAGAAAAACAGCAGCAGTAGCCTTGGGAAATGTTGGAAAAGCAAATCATCAAGACTTACTTCATATCTACTGAATCAGAACATCTGAAAATAATGACTTCTGGAAATTTGATTTTACCAAAGTCTCCAAGTGCTTTTCATGACCCTAGATTTTGAGAATCAAGCTAATATGTTCATGTTTCAGTGAATGAAGATAAACTAGGCCAAAGCTAGAAGAAACACTAAGCCTTACTTTCTGTTTCCTTAATCTAGAGACTTGAAGATAACCAGGTAATATTTATAAATAAGAATATCAGTGAAGCCAAACAGGGTGTCGTTGTAGAAGATTTGGGAGAAGAATGCTGGAAGAAACAGGTTGAGGTGCAGGTTATCTAAAAACAGTGATGTAGAACAAACATATATGTGTAAATGTATGTATAGGGTTGGAAGAATCAAATGCTCGATAGGGACACTGCAACAAAGTTACAGCAGTGAAGAACTGAAATTCATTTTCAGTTCTACCTTACCTTACTTTACCTTACCCTATACCACCTCAGATAAAAAAATAAAAAAGAAAAAAAAACAATAGAAAGAACAAAATGTTAGGTACAGGATAAAAATTCTTATGAAATCACTATATTTTATAAAAGAAAGGCTTAATGGAAATACCTTAAAAGACAAATGCTCTGAAAGAAAAATTGATTTGAAAGTTTTCAAATAGTACCACAGAGGAAAATATCCAGAAAAAAAAATTCAGGTAAATTAAATGAAACATTGTCTATTGGAAATGATATAGAGAAAATATGACAGTAATGAAATACAAAATATAATAGGACTAAACAAAGAAATTATATATACGTGCAGCTTACAAATATATCAATAATCATAAAACCCTGTCATGGCGTGAAACTGGTTAGTCTTGAGTCTGTCTCACAAAAACACAGGAAAAAATAAAATGTATTTTTCTTTTTAGGTAGAACCTTAGACCAAGGGTTCAGTCTAGGTCCTGCTGCTGTCTGACAGAAAGCCAATCACTGAGACAAGTATTGGCAGGGAATAAGGCTTTATTTGGGTGCTGCAGGCAAGGAGATTGAAGATCTGTCTCAAATCCATCTCTCTGAAGCACTAAAATTAGGGGTTTATATAGAAGGCAAAAAAATGTATCCATATGGGAAAACAGGAAACAGGGAGGGGTAAGGAAGAGGAGTTGTTCAGCAGGAAGCAGGTGGTTGCTTAGGCAATTGTGATGGATGAGGGGTCTGGAGTCTCATTGTCCAGATGGAGTGATCTGGTAACTTGCAGATCATCCATACTATCTGGGAATCCTGAGAAAAAAATCAGATAAGACATTTGTAACTTTCTTACATTTTAAGACTGGGAGTGCCAATTTCCATGTTTATTCAGAAGAAACCATAAATGTTAATTTGATTGGGCAATTGGGCTGGTTTCAGTATGACTATAATAAATTTGGTTAAAAAGACAGCAGAGATACTTTAAACTCTAACATGTCTATCTAAAAAACAAAAAGCACTAAACACTTCCCCCTTAGAGCTCCATTTCTCTACTCTCCTACATAGGGAAATTCATCTGTTATCTGCCAGTTTTGGGGAGACTTGTGCACCTCAGTTTCCCTTCCCAAAAAGGTTTTCATCTCAGCCTTTATTATAACTGCTATTGTTAATTTCAAAATAGCCTTTCTGTTGCCAGATCCAGTGGCCACTTTTTAGTCACCAAGTCACCCGACTTCTGCTTTATGATCTACATGACACTTCTTTGAAATAACTTCTCTTGGCTTGCTGAAATAATACTCCATCATAACTGGTTGCTCTTCCACTCACATCCTGTTTCTGGTTCTATTCCTCTGCTAAAATCTAACTATCTCTATATTCATTGGGGTTATCCTGGGGTCCATTACATGCATGTTTAATTTTTTCTTTTTAACGTTTTTCCAAGTTTATTGCCTTAAGTACCAACTATAATATATTTTGATGAATCCCAAATCTCTTTTTCTTGCCATGACAACATCTCTTCAAAAATCCTGGCCAGTATATAGAACTGACCAGGGGATCATTTCATATAGCTGCTGTTGGAGTTTCTTCTGTCGAACTTTCAAGCTTTTAATAGAAAACTCTCTCTCTCTCTCTCTCTCTCTCTCTCTCTCCCCGTGTGTGTGTGTGTGTGTGTATGTGTGTGTGTGTGTGTGTGTGTGTGTGTGTGTTTAGGCTGGGGTCTGCAGGAAATCTACCTCTATTCCAAGGAACTGTGGCAAGGAATATTACCCTGTAAATGGTCTTTGTTTTTTCGTTTTTGTTTTTTGAGACAGGGTCTCACTCTGTCATCTGGACTGGAGTACAGTGGCGTGATCTCAGCTTACTGAAACTGCCACCTCCCAGGCTCAAGTGATTATGCCGCCTCAGCCTCCCAAGTAGCTGGGATTACAGGCATGCACCACTACCACCTGGCTAAAGTATTTTTGTATTTTTAGTAGAAACGGGGTTTCACCATGTTGGCGAGGCTGATCTTGAGCTCCTGATCTCAAGTGATCCACCTGCCTCGGCCTCCCAAAGTGCTGATATTACAGGTGTGAGCCACCACACCCAGCCTGTCAATGGTTTTTGAACACGAATGTTTGTTTTCAGTTTAGTTCCTTTTAAACCTGATAGCTAATTTTATTTCAAATGAATTATTTGAAAATTAAAACAGGAGAGTCCACAAATACTTATATCAAACACAGAATGTCTTTAACTTTTACCAAAATTCTACCTGTAGCAATTGGAAAGCTAGAACAAAATCATTGCAATTTATAACCAAAAAAAGAAAGTTTTATAAAAGTCACAGATGCTGAAAAGGCCAGAAACAGAACAAAAGCCTATGAAAATGGAACGGTATAAAGAAGAGCAGCAGGGGGAGAAAAAGACATTTGCCAACGTGAATCAGATTTGTTCTGGCACCGTTTTTAAAACGTGAATCAGATTTGTTCTGGGACCATTTTAAAAGGCATAGTTTGAATTTATTAAATAAATAGAAAAGGAATTTACTTTCAAACGTGTATAATACCTATACAAAACAAGATATTGATAGTTATTTTTAACACGTAATATACATCTCTTCATTAAAACTGAAGAAATAGAATGTATCAATGAAGTTTTCATCTAACCAATAGGACTGGAACCCTGAACCTGGAGAGAGAGAGAGAGAGAGAGAGAGAGAGAGAGAGACTGTCAGAAGAATGGGTAGAGTTTTTAGTAAGAAAGTCATTTGAAATCTTCTCCTAGTCTCTGAGAACACCAAAATGACTCAACAGCAGAAACACAGATAACTATAAGCACTCCACAAATTTCCTAAATTCTAAAATAAATATATATATATATATCTGTGTGTGCATGTATATATGTGTGTGTGTGTGTGTATTTTTTAATGGTAAGTAGGTAAAACCCAAGCTCAGATATTTCAATATATTTAAGAACAATATGATAGAGGTATCGATAAATGGCATTAGTCTTTTCTCTGTTTTTCCAAAATCTAGATTTGACATTCACACTGTGGTTAGCCTGAAACTAAAGATGCAGAAAATGTTTCAAATAACAAAAAGAATTTACATTACTAGACTCTATAAAATTCGAATTTCTTTCTTTTCTGAAAGGAAGAAGCATCATGGTGGCTAACTTTTCTTTTTTTACCTTGAGGGAATATATTCTTGCATCTAATAAAAGAGAGAAAAAAAGCAAAAAGTGGAACTCCAATTGCAAGTGATATGTTCATTTTAACTTCCCATATTTTCACTTTCTATTACAGCTATTGACATGTAAATTTAAAGGAACATAAGGAGCCATTTAAGAAAATGTAATTGACAGTTTTATTACTATTAAGTCTATTAAGTCTTGACATTCTTATGAATAACATCCACTGCAGCTGGCATTACTTACCAGTATGATTAACCAGCATTTGCTGAGACAATCACTAGAAACATGATTTTGCATTTTAGTGACTCAGAAGTAAAATTCCTTTTGTGTTGCAGTTATTCAGTCTGAATATTTGAATATGTATTTTGTTAATATGATATTATCAGAGATATAGGGTCAGAAACCACACACTTATGGCTAAATTCTATGTACTGGATGACTTAATAAGCTGAAAGTTATACATTTAAAAACAGTTTGGGCTTGGTTATTTATAGCTGCTGCCGCACTCTCATACTCTAAACCCAGGCCCTATTATATTCATGTTTAGTTCTTGCCTGACGTTTTATCTTTAAGCTTATGATTCTTCTAGAATATACATATATACATAATACAAATGTTATGCATATATAAAAAAATATGTATTGCATTATACACACATATAATTTACATATTTATGTGTGCTTGTGTGTATATATACATATATACATTATTCATATATGTATATATGAATAATCAAGTACCTTCTGCAGCTATTCCCAACTCAGCCTCTGTCCAGCTCTCTCATGTCTATCACTTTGTCCGGCGAACTCTAGCCTCCATGCTTACCCCTGACTCCCAGTATATTTGTTTTCTCAACTCAGGGTCACTGATAGTTTTGCCTGAGTTTCCTCTCCCTGTGCAACCTCAGAAACTTCTCCAGACAGGAATCTTGGGCAATTGGAGGTTCACTTAGTCTATTTTCTGTATCTCAAGGGCCATTATTTATAATCTAATACCCAATATCTGAAAGAATTTTTTTTTTTTTTTTTTTTTTTTTTTTTTTTTTTTTTT
>NC_037685.1:24090027-24219192 GCF_003255815.1 Theropithecus gelada | reverse complement strand
TGTAGTCTCAGCTACTCGGGAGGCTGAGGCAGGAGTCTCGCTCTGTCACCCAGGCTGGAGTGCAGTGGCCGGATCTCAGCTCACTGCAAGCTCCGCCTCCCTGGGTTCAAGCAATTCTCCTGCCTCAGCCTCCCGAGTAGCTGGGACTACAGGCGCCTGCCACCTCGCCCGGCTAAGTTTTTGTATTTTTAGTAGAGACGGGGTTTCACTGTGTTAGCCAGGATGGTCTCGATCTCCTGACCTCGTGATCCGCGCGTCTCGGCCTCCCAAAGTCCTGGGATTACAGGCTTGAGCCACCGCGCCCGGCCTGAAAGAATTTTTAAACTGTATGTTTCTTCAGTTTTTAGTTGTTTTAGGTGGGAAGGTATATATGATACCTTCTGTGCTACATAGGTTAGAAGCAGAATTCAATTCCATGGAATCTTACCTGTATGTGACCAGTCCAGTATTCAGTGAAGACCTTGAAGAAAGACAACTGGGCTTTTTTTTTTCTTTTTCATACAACACTGTTTTCCCTGATACTCTGCATATCAGGGAGAAACCAGGCCAATGGTTCCATATAACTGATATTTATGATTTCTTTTGAATGAACATAGAAAGTGACCCTTTCAGTCTTAAAATTTGATAAACGTAACAATTGTCTTAGATTTGAGTTTCTTTCTCAGGAAACCAGACATCAGGCCTCCCTGATAGTATCAAGGATCTGAAACTTACCAGATCACCCTATCTGGACAATTGAGACACCAGACCTTTCACCTACCATGATTGCCTAAAAGACCAACTGCCTCTTGTTGATCAACTATTCCTTATCCATCCCTAATTCCTGTTTTTCTGCATGTTGTTACATTTCTTTCCTGCTACATAAACCAATGATTTTACTTGCTCCCACTTCCTCGGTTGCAGCACCTGATTAAAACCTTCTTTCCTGGCACTACTCATTGTCTCAGTGACTGGCTTTCTGTGCAGTGAGCAGCAAGACCTAGATCAAACCTCTAGCGTTTTGGTAACAAGATTTTGGTTCCCTGACTGGGAATGTGTTGCTCCTGGCCCAGCTGCTGTGAGCTAATAGTTTTAGAAGCCTTCCTAAGCATCCTCCTGACCATTTTTTGGCCAGAGGTGGATCTCAGTCTCTCTCTCTCTGGCCTTGTCACTGCTAGCCCAAACCTCATTTTTGATTGCCTGGGAAAACAGCCTTTGAAATTTGACATCTTCTTCCATTTACATGAGTATCCTTTATGGACCCAGGCAGCAAGATCTGCTCCTCTCAATCTGGGAAGTTAATAAAGGAATTTCCACTTGCAAGTTGAATAATCCCAAGTGACTGAGAGAGAGGGAAGCACCCTGACTGCACAGTTTTGACACTTTGGGGGCCTTGTTTGTAATTGTTGTGTGTGTCTGGGCAAGTGTTTCTTGTAGCTACCAGACAGCTGGATTAGCTCTTCTCAGTTACTTACTGCGGCAAACAAAGTTTAGCCACTTGAACGTGTTCATAAACTGCTGAGTTTATGTTGCTATCTCATGGCTAGAGTTCCAAAGTAAAAGCTAGTGGACCTTTGCAAGTTGATCAAACCCAACTGATGGAGAGAGGAAGCACTCCAGCTGTTTCAGTCCTAACACTCTTGGAACTTGTTGTTTATTGCAGCAGTTGGATTGTGTTTTGGTAATGGTGTGTTTGTGTGTCATGAGAAATCAGAATTTGATAAACTTATAATCTTTTGTAATGCTGTTTAGCCCAATATTATTTGGAATCTGGAGAAGTTTGATCTCTCCATTGGCCTAATTTTGCTGTTGAATGGGAGGGTGGGATGGAGTCCCATGCATCCAGGCTTTAATCTTGTGTCTATGAAATTTACCTATAAATAAAAGAACACTCCTAAATTATGTAAATAAATCCAAAGTATTTCTTAAGTTCATTTGACTTAAGTAAATCTTTAGTAAACATGCTGGCTTTAAAATTATTGGTAAGATAAAAATACAAATGTCTTCAGAATTGTTAGAATGCAGTTTCTTCTGGGTTCTGTATTTGTCTCTGCTAGATATGGTGAAGTGTCAAGATTTAGCACAGAAGGTTATGAAAGTATAAATCCGGTCAAACCAAGAAGATCTTTGTGCGATTTTTTTTGATAAATGAGACTTAATTTAATGTTTTTACCTTAGTAAAAACAGCTGAATCTTTTGAGTTATTGACAAAAATACATTTGTATTTAATTTTAAAATTCTTACTTATTCACAGGCTTAAAAAATTAATAACAAGGAAATTACTTGAAATGATGAGTAGCTTTGTTTAATATTTCAGTTTTCAGAAGTACAGTAGAGAAACAAAAAAGTGAAAGAAAGAATTGAGTACACGTAAATAGAATAAATGTTGTGTGTGAAACTTTCGTTTAGCCTACAATCTTAAAATTATTTTTGATGCTTATTGAATGTCTGCGTAATTTCCAAATAAGAATAGGGAAATAGTTTCCAAAATTTATGCAATGTTCTCATCTATAAAATGCTAACCAATATCTGATAGACAGTTCAGGATTTCTTGCTTTCTTAGTTTTCACTAAATTTAAAGTTATTAAGAATTGTGGTTAATATATAATTCTGCATTGATTAATATAATGATCACTACAATCAAGATGCAAAACTATTCCATCACTCCAAAGAAAACTCTTTTATGGTCAGAGAGATGGGTTTGAGACTAGTGTCCCATTTCCTTGGCTGCAGCACCCAGTAAAAGCCTTCTTCCCTGGCAATACTCATTGTCTACTGTGCAGTAGCACAGGACCTAGACCAAAATTCCTGGTATTTTAGTTAAAAAAGTGTAACTACTGCGGCAGTCCTCAGGTGAGCAATAGTACTTCTAAAGTTGAGATCCTTTTCTCCTATTGCAACAGCAAAGTGCTCTCAGGAAGAACACAAGGGTAATGGTGGGTGATCCGAGGTTGATGATGAGCCTCGCATTATGGTTTTTCATCTTTCAAGCCTCAAATTTGTGAATCTCCATAGTACTGGCAAACATTTACTCCTTGTGTTTTGCCCAGTTTTAGCATTGTTTTCAAAAGGAGGTCAAATTCAGTGTCATTTACTCTGATAAGGCCAGAAGCGGAAGTCTCATTCAACATGCAAGCACTCTCACTTACAAAACATCTTTTTACCCAGCTTCCAAATACTACCATTTCCTACCCCTTTCCTACCACACTCCGTGAGGATATCAATGTCAATATCTTTGGATGGCTCCTTAATTCACCACTTCTAAATTATAGTAGGTCCCAGGCTTAGTACTGGAATATTTTCGAATCTCTTTTTATATGCAGTCCTTGGGTGTTTTAACAAGTTTCATCAATTTGTGTCCATATACCAATTGTGCAGACTCTTAAATTTCAGATGTGTTTATGAACATGTTTACTCATTTATGCTTTAGAAATGGTTCCCAGGCTGTTATCTCAAAGAGAGACTATAGGAAAGACCAAAATAAAGACAGAACAACCATTTAAGAGACTGTTATTGTAGTCCAAACAAGTATTTTAGACAGCAGCATAGCAGGAAAGATGAATTTAGAGACAATATTACATGAAGAGTTGAACAACTGGTGCTGATTGACTGTGGGGGCATGGAAGGAAATGAGAATAATAAAGAATGACTCCTATATCTTTCAGTGATTACCTCTTGGAGTAGGGATGAGATGGGAAATACTTGACGGTATGGATTTGGTGACTTTACAAAATATTTAAATTTTTAGATGCCTAGTTTTAATCTTGAGTACACATTAAATATCCAAATACAGATGCAAATACATAGGAGGCTATTGTGGTGGAAGACATGGCTACATTCAAATTATGAGCATCTTTAAGGCTTAGAAAGTCATTGAACTGGGTAAAATTATGGAAAGCAAGGTGGATATACATAGACATAGAGAGAGAGGGGACAGGAAAAGGGGAAGAATAATTTAGGGCACACACAAGACAAAATGGTAACATAAGATGCTAAAATACTGCTTTCAATATTTTGCAGAACAAAAAGTCAAATATGTATAAAAGGCAAAAGTAAAAAATCAAAACTCTAATTATTGATTAATTTCAGTTATTATTTTCTTTATTGAAAGTCATACCTAACAGAAAAACAAATGCTTAAGTTAGACCAGAAGTAGCCTCTCAAATGCCTCATTATTATAAGAACTAAAGATTTTGAGGTATTTTCACAAAAGATGAAATAATAGCAACATTAAATAGAAAATGTCTAAATAGGCAACCTTACTTTTTGGTGATTATTAAGCCAATACTCAAAGCATCAATAATTGCAAATATAAATCTAGCAACATCCTATAGATAAGGTAGAAATTAAATGGGAATAAAAATTCAAAACAATTTAAAAATCTCAAGAATAGTAGTAAAATAGACAAATCTATGGGCTGAAAAGAGAGAACAGAAGCAGATTAAATGTTATCATTTACTTTTATTAAAATTAAAATGTGTAATTTTAAGTTACAGATGCACCTATTTATGACAGCTCTATGCTGAAATAAATACATACCACAACTTATGAAAGTATTTTTAATATATTAATGAATAGCGATTTTCCATCTATAATAAAAACTGAATGTAGGATGCTGAAAAGATTTCATGAGCTGGTCAGTCTTGCATACTGAAAAAATTGACAATGATGACCTTGTTAGAAACGTGTATTATAATTGGCCTAAGAAAATATTCTTATTTAACCATGAAGTTGTTTTCACAATAAGATCCATGTAAAATTACCTGTATTTGAAATGCCTTTTTTATACTTTCAAATGTCAGGTTATTAAATTTCTTTTTTATTTCTCTGTGGAACAAGCTGATTCTCCATTGTGTAAAAATGTCACAGAACAGCTGTGACCTTATGTTTGGAGATGACTGGCACAATGGAGTGTCAGAGCAAGTGAAAATGCCATTCTCTGATGAAGCGAGCTGCTCGGATCACATTAATCATTTGTTGACAATGACTAACACAGGTGTAGACTGTTGAATATAAACTAACTAATAAAATTACTATTTGCCATAATGTTCCTCATTACCAGTAAATTAGAAAATAAATTAAAGATGTTGTTAGGTCACCATATGTCACAGAAATGAAAGGGCTAAGTTATAACAGTGGATAGCACTATGGGCTGATTATAAGCCAGAATCTACTTTTATCATGCTATGAAACATTGAAATACTTTTATTTCTTAGTATTTTATGTTTATTCTTATGTTAGAATTAGGAGTTTAATTTTTATTATCTATATCAGTGGTCCCCAAACTTTTTGGCCCCAGGAACCTGTTTCATGGAAGACAATTTTTCTACAGGTTGTAGAGGTAAGGGATGGTTTTTGGATGAAACTGTTTCACCTCAGAAGATCATAAGACATTAGATTCTCATACAGAAGGTGCAACCTAGATCGCTTGTACACACAGTTCACAATAGGGTTCACGCTTCTATAAGAATCTAATGCCACTGCTGATCTGACAGGAGGCAGAGCTCAGGCGGTAATGCTTGCTGGCCCATTGCTCACCTCCTGCCCCATGTCCTGGTTCCTAACAGACCATCGACTGGTCCTTGCCCAGGGATTGGGGAGCCCTGATCTAAATATTGTTCTCACAGAAAAAAGGACTGAAACTCTCTTTTGGAAGTAATAGGAAATAGACCACGTATGGGTATATACTGGGATAGGCATTTAGGAAAGTACATGGAAACGGATTTTCGCAACAGTATTTATTTTTCTTTTCATCTCAAATTGTATCAATAAATGACCCTGCTTTGTACATTTGATGTCTTCAAGCTTGCCAATTTTCTATTACTTTTATGAATCTGTATCTACAGTTCCTCATAGCTTTACATTGTTTACAAATCTTGCTTTTAGCAAACTTATAAAGAAAATATGTGTAGTAAATAAATGATCAGTTGAATTCTACTTGTATGATTTCTATACCTGTGTTATAAATTGAATTCTTACTCTACTTTCTATTAAAATTAAAGTATATCAAAAACTGTACTATATCAATAATTCTTATTACTTCTAAACAAGGACAATTATACTTCTTGTTATTGAAAATATAATGATGCTTTTAAAAGTACAAATGTGAGAAAGCATCAACAGCATCTGATCACACATACAGAGTGAACATTTGTCTTGTCAACATCTTAACCTGTGAAAAAAAAGCTAATTCTCATCATGTACGTGCCATATTTTCCATTTAATTATAGTCAGAACAAGTATAAAAAACGTTTTAAAATATTATTATTATTAATGTTTTTGAGACAGAGTCTCACTCTGTTGCCCAGGCTGGAGTGCAGTGGCATGATCTCGGCTCACTGCAACCTCTGTCTCTTGGGTTCAAGTGATTCTTCTGCCTCAGCCTCCTGAGTAGCTGGGAGTACAGGCACCTGCCACCTCGCCCGGCTAATTTTTGTACTTTTAGTAGAGACAGGGTTTCACCATGTTGGCCAGGCTGGTCTCAAACTCCTGACCTCAAGTGATCTGCCCGCCTTAGCCTCGCAAAGTGCTGGGATTACAGGAGTGAGCCACCACGCCTGGCCTAAAATACTATTTTAAACAAATGTTTCACATAAAGAAAAATTCACCCCGTTTCAAATATTAGGAAGAGAGCACAATTAGAGTGACCTCAAGCGTTTGTTTATTAATTGTTGATACCACACCCAAGACACACAAACAACAACGGATACACAATACATGGACACAAAGACACAGCCTATATACAGATGAGCACACACTGTAAATTGTAATTTTATATAAAAAATTAAGTGTCTCTCTGATGTTAATTAATTATAGATTAATATGGTATTCAGAGCATTGATTTGAGAAGTTTTCCTCTTTTCAGACAGTGTAGGGCTGAAACAACTGAACATTCATGTACAAAAATGTTGAGCCTAAATCTAATTTTCATTTCATCTATAAAAACCAATACCTAAGAAAGTATAAACTTAAATGTCTGTATGTAAATACTTAACCATAATTTCAATAAAATTAAGAGAAAATGTTCTTTATATATGCAAAATTTTTAAACATCATAACCTATAAAAGAAATATGTGATAAATTGTTGTTTATCAAATTAAATACTTCTGCCCATTGGAAGTGTGAGAAGAATAAAATAGTAAACAAATTCCATTATAAAATATTTTCAGAATATCTGGCTAACAAAAGACTTGCATCCAGAATATGTAAAGGACTATCAGAACTCATTAAATATATGAACAATCTAGTAATTAGATGAACGAATGGCAAACAAAACTATGAAAGATTCTCAAAGTCATTATTCTGTAGTGAAATAGATAGCTTTGAATAGCTAAAATCACAGTTCGGTCAATGGTAGGTGTTGATGGGGATACCTCCTTCAGCTTTTAATTTTTTTGGAGAGGCTACACTGTAGAGTCACTATGGAAAACAACTTGTTTCTTATAAAATTAATAAGCAATTAATAAACATTTTTGTTAATAAACAATTTAAAAACTAATAAATATTTATGAAATTTATGCACACTTACCATATGACCCAAAGTCTCACTTCTAAGTATTTACCACAAAATATGAATGTCGTATTCATTCAAACATCTCTTGTGAATATTTATGGCAACTTTATTCAAAACTGGTTCAAACTGGAAACAGCCCAAGTATCCTTCAGCTGGTGAATTGGTGAATAATCTATGGAACATCCACACAAGGAAATACCACTCAGGAACAAAAAAGCAACAAACTACTGACACAGACGTCAGCGTGCCTAATCTCATATACATAACGCTAAGTCAATGAAAACAGACTCAAAGAATACATACTGTGAGTCCATTTTAATGCCTTTCTGGATTAGGCAAAAATTATGCTGACAGAAGGCAGATCATGGCTTTCCAGAGGATCAAGTAAGGGCAAAAGTTATCTACAAATGTGTGTGAGGGAATTTGGGGCTGTGATTGCAATACAAAATACCTTGGCAGTATGGCTGGAGTTCTATATCTCTATGTGTGGTTGAAATGTCACATAACTATATTTTTAGAAGGGTGGCCTTTTTTTTTTTTTTGATACGGAGTCTCACTCTGTTACCCAGGCTGGAGTGCATTGGCCTGATCTCCGCTCACTGCAAGCTCTGCCTCCCGGGCTCAGCCATTCTTCTGCCTCAGCCTCCCGAGTAGCTGGGAATATAGACACCCGCCACAATGCCTGGCTATTTTTTTTTTTCTATTTTTAGTAGAAATAGGATTTTACCATTTTAGCCAGGATGGTCTCGAACTACTGACCTCATGATCCGCCTGCCTTGGCCTCCCAAAGTGCTGGGATTGCAGATGTGAGCCACCACACCCGGCCAAAGGGTGGCTTTTTTTGTAATCAATTTAGACCCAAATAAAATTATAACAAAAATGTATGTAAGAAAGTTGCTATCTGACGACGGAGACTATATATATTTCTGATAGAAAATAAGGGCAGTGGTAGGATATAGTATACATTGTTAGAATATTGAAACTTGGCATATTCTGCTACATAATTGAGCAGATTTTTTCTCTATTTTTTTAAAAAGTCTCTTAAAATGTGTTATGTCTTCCTATTCCTGCCTTTCGTGAAAAATATATTTTAAGTAAAAAAGGAAAATAAAACCCAGAATCTTACAGCATGCTTGCTCTTGTTTATTTTGTCAGAACAATATCATACCTTTGCTTACTACACATAAAGCTAACAAGTGGAAATCATTATACTTTTCAAAAATGCATTTGGCTAAACAGCCCTAAGAAGGAATGAATGTAGAAATTATCTACCAAGCAGAAACTGTCCATGCCAATGCAATCTACTGCCTTCTTAGTCGTGATTTCTAACATAAATAAGTTATTTTAAAATTAAGTAGCATTTCCCATAATTGATTTAGAACAATCCAAATAATGATAATGTGTTCTGATAATGTTTTTATTTCTATAAGCTCTTTTAAAATATGCTTCATGATTCTATGAATAGTCAGATCTAAATTGAATTCAAATAATTTGTTCATTACCTATTCAAAGACATGCAAAACACTTCACTCCATTGGAAAAGCACAGCTACTGAAATTATGTTTCTTCCTATATTCAGACATTTTGGTGATACAACACTTCCCACAGAGATTCTGTTTGGTCATGTGACTTATGTTAACCAATGGAGTAAAAGCAAATATAACATATCTAGAAACCTCTAAGTGCAGGCACACTGCACTTTGCAGACAGAAAATTTGTTTTCTGTCTTTCCACTCTTCCTACACTTTGCCATCTTCGTCTGGTGAAGCTTAGCCAGCCAAATGAATGAATGAATGAATGAATGATTAGAGAACACCTGGAAGAGAGATGAGCTACCCAACTGTAGGTCACTCTAGGCTGGCCTGCTACCACATAATCCGTTATCTGGCTAAAGGTGCTGGAGTCAACACAGTTCAGATGAGTAGAGAATTTGTTTGTGTACCTATTGTTGGTCCACAGAACATGAGTTAAAGAAATGGCTACACCTTAAGGCAATATGTATTAAAGGGGCATCACACAAAATTGTTATATCTAATATAAGAATTATAGATCGAGTTATTGAAACTTGGAACAACAGTGATGAATCTCAAAATTTGAGTGAAAGAAGCCACATTCAAAGCAATACTGGAAAATTCAATTTATTTAAAATGATAAAAGCCTGCAAACTAATATATAGTGACACTACATCAGTAGTTGCTTGGAAACCTGGATTGAGGGAGGTTTGCAAATGACTTATATATAACCTTTTGTGAACAAATAAAAATTATATTTTCTAGATTGTGAAAATAGTTTCACAGGCTTATACAGAAGGTCCTCCACGAATGCTGGTTTGACTTATGCTTTTTTGACTTTACAAGTATATTTTAATATTTACCCATTGAATTTCCACTAAAATGTAGCTTAATGCTACTCTAATGAAGATAACAGTTGTGCTTGGCAGTCTTAGGATAATTAAGGTACTTTTAAATATGCAGTTTTGAGCATACTTATAAATATATATAGATAAAGATATAATATTTATCTCTTTGTGAATACTTTAAGGCAGAGTATTTTATGGAAGTGTCATAAGGCACAAGTTTTTGTTTTGTGCTTTAATTTGGATTGTTACATATAGTAGTATGATTGTTTATGCTATTTGTATTTCAAGTAGAAGTAACAAATAACCAATTATTCAGTATATTTAGCAAAATGTAGCTTGGAGGTAGATTTCTACTGTGCAATATTGGCTTTTTAGTATTTTCTCTATAAAACAGAATTTTACCAACCACAAAGAATGGAAAAAGTGTTCATTGTTAGGTCTTTGTGCTAAAGACTTTAAAATATCCCAGCTTCCAACAAAAAACATACATTGTACTATCCTGCTGAGATCTACCAAAAGGCAAATATGTGCAGAGATCCCATGATAGCAACAGTAGTTAAAATAGTTAAGAGCATAAAGCTGCACTATGAATTTTGGATAGTCTAAATGAGGGACACTGACTGCCAGTCATTAATTGTGCTTATATGCGCAGCTTTTAAGACTTCAGTGTTTTAAGTTGAACAATATTTTTAGCAATATAAAAGTGAAAGTAACTTAACCTTGTAAAAGGCAGTAAAGACAGAATATCAAGTCATTAAAAATAAGTAGTCTACTCTGAAACATCCAACTGAGAAAATGTCCTAGGGATGTAAAAATTATATTATTATGTTCTATTTCCAAAGAAAGTAAGAATCACAACCAAGTATAAGATAACTGAGTGTCTTTTTGCCCTCTCTAAATAAAAATATGCTTTAAAAACTAATATGTTATTACTATATTTAATGAGTTGCTGGATGGGATATCTAAATTTATCATCGGTTAAATGTATGTTGTGACTGACTCTTTTCCATTTTCATACACAAGTATAAGTGCACACCTCGTTATTTTATTGTGTAATATTTGATTCACTGAATAAAAAGCTTGGATTGTTTAGGTGTTTTAGCAGAGTCAGATAAAGAATTTGATAAAGCTAGCAGAGCTGTATGATTTCACTCAAATACAGGCAGTACTGTGAAAATCCATTAGAGTGCTCTTAAAGTTTGAAAGATTACCTTAGAACTATAAAAATTTAATGCATTGAAAATGATATAATACAATGACAGAATCTAAGTCAACAAAATCTACAGGTTTTCATTGGAAAGCTTTCCCCTGAGAACTGGTTTTCTTTTTGTCAGATACCTCTGAAAGATAACACAACTAGGAAAAAGAAGCAAAAGAGAATCTCAAATATAGATAGAGCTAATTTATCATTATAACAAGTATATTCCCTCCCTAAGTGCCCAGAAGTTCATATTGATGTTGTTCTTTGATGTACAAATGAGAATTCTGTTCTCTATGCAGAAACATGAGAGTCACCAGGTAGAGAAAGCAAGTTAGTCTACTTAGCAAACATTTATCTTCAATTTAGCACTCTGCTTTGAATTTGTTTTCCTTAGGGAAGACTGCACAATCATGAGACTGGAAGAGTTTGTCAAAAGGCACAGAATTCTATTTTAAAATTGTTTTACGTTAGGTGACTCTTAATGTTAAAGCAGAGATATTAAGTAAGCAATCTGACATTGAAGCAGACACTGTTCTTGCAATACCCAGATGCCCTAGGATTCCATTGACTACTCAAGTGTCAAAGTTCACTGAGTGGCTGCATGCATCACCTACATTGCTGCTCACATCTGCTCATACATTGTTCCTAGGCTATCAGAACCACCTCATATTACACAATTTCTTCCTGGTCAATCACATATGAAGAGAAATAGCCCATCTTTGTTTCTTCCAGGTGGAACAAACTCTGTGGCTCCTTATCTGAAACCAAATTCTTGCTTGGTTTCATCCATTTCTTATTCTGTTTCCTGAGGCTCTTTGTGGCCACCCATGACAACATCCCCTTAGTAGGTTCCGTGTATGTCAATCCCTCTGTCAGTCTTTATTTCTAGGGAATTTGGTCTCATACCCAAGTCAATAGAAAAATCAGGGCTAGAGAAACTACTCTAGTAGAAAGTATCAGCATTTACAACATTTAAACGCCTGGGCCTGTATAGCATTCCCTGGGTAGTAAATGTAGAGATAGAAAAACAGACAGTAAAACACAGTCCTGCGAAATTGCGGCATGTACAGGTACATAAGAGGAGAGCCAACAAAAGAGACGTAGAATGACTGGTGAGCTGGGAGAGCAATCAAGTGAAGATAATGCACCAAGAAGCTGATGTGATCAAGTGTGTCAAATGCTGCGGAGTGATTAAATAAAATGAGGACTGACAATTGATCACTGGAAAAAATACTTCAGAACAAAGTAAGACTGCAACCTTCTTACACAATGGTGGCAAAAGCATCGCTCTGAATATTTCATTTTATCAAATGTAGGGAATGATTTAGACTCTTCTGTAGGACACAACAGCCCGTGGCTCTAAGGAACTGGAGCAGAAAACACTCTGTAAAGAGAGGCTAAGACCAAGAAGCAAATGGATGGGATTTTGAAGAAATGTTGTGAAACCCTAGACAAAATATTACAATTACCATTTATAATGGAAATGATGAAGAACATAACTTTTATTCATATATTATTAGTAATAAGAATCAATGACATACAGACATAAGAAACTCTAGTACAATGCAAAGGAAGAGAATAAAGAGATTAGTAGAAAGTGCAAGAAGAGAGAAAAAGATAGGTGATAGAAGAAAAAGCAATTGTCAATATATATAAAATAAAATATATGTAATGGTAACCATAAAATTGTATCATGAAATGATATATCATTTTCAGCCATCAAATGTTAGCAAGAACACAAGAGGTGCCTTGAAGGGTTGTGAAAAGGGTTTTGACAACCTATGTAATCTCATACATTGGGACCCAGTATTTCCACTCATAGAAATTAATTCCAAGGACATTTAATATACTTCCTACTTTTCATATTTAAGAATATTTTAATTATTACTTACTGTAGTAATACTAAAAGTAATATAAACATTTTACTTTTAAAAATTCTTTTTGATTTTTTTTTGTAAAGATGGAGTCTTGCTATGTTGTCCAGACTGATCTCCAACTCTTGTTCTCAAGTGATCCTCCTGCCACAGCCTTCCAAAGTGCTGGGATTACAGATGTAAGCTACCTCACTCAGCCAAAAAGTAAGGTAGGCATTGTGGCTCACACCTGTAATCTCAACACTTTTGGAGGCCGAGATGGGAGGGTCACTTGAACCCAGGAGTTTGAGACCAGCCTGGGCAACATGGTGAGACCCCATCTGCACACACACAAAAAAAAACCTACAAAAAATGAGCCAGGTGCAGGAGTGCACGATGTAGTCCCAGCTACTCAGGAGGCTGAGGCAGGAGGATCGTTTGAGCCCAGGAAGTAGAGGATGGGGTAAGCCATAATCCAGCCACTGCACTCCAACCTGGGTGACAGAGTGGGACCTTACCCCACCCTCCCAAAAACAGTACAGTCAGCATTTTAAAAATGAGTTACTAAATAAATGTTAGTATAATCTTAAATACAGACAAACATTAAAGTTGTTTTTTTTTTTTTTAACATCTTCAGATTAGTCAACATGAAACCATTACTATTTAATATAGGCATATTATGGTATCTGTATGCTGGCCAGCCTACAGCTGACATCCATATATGCCTGTTATGTGGAATTAGACAATGTTCAGCCTCCACTTATCCACTTAGGCATAAAGTTTCAACTAATGGAAGAAGAACAGAGTCTCCTAAGCAGAACTTGAGTTATAATGTCTCATTTCTGCTGAAATATACACAAGTCTTAAAGATTTTTGTGGGGCACATATAAAATAATTTATAGCCAGAGTGAAATACAGCAGCACCGGGAGTAAATCCACAATTTGGTAGGTGCCAAATATTATGAAGAGTTTAACTTTGGAAGGGACAATGATTATAATCGAGGAAAAGAATCAAACAAATGAGACCAGATTTTGTTAGCAAAGGTAAAATGACCAATGGGAATTTAGAGCAGTGAGAACAAGGATGTAAAAGATTTTGAGCGTCTGGGCTGAATGAACTGTTTGTTATTCCTGAGGGAGTTTTGAATACATTCAAATTTTCCTCCTGAAGATTCTGAAAGGTATTAAAGAAATAAGAGAACTTCAATATGAGGCTGAGAGTATGTAGATTTAAACCAGGGTATTTGAAATTCTACGCTTTCTATGATCTCACTCATATTCTTGGACTTTAGTGAGATGTGTGTGATGTTTTGAATATTACATATTATTCCTGGAATCCTGCATTGAGAACATAATCCATTTATAATAAGTACATAACACAATCATTTTCATCACTCTTCATTTTCACTGAGAACAGAAAGATATATGATTATTTATAGTGAGTACAAAGAGGGTTTTTGAAGTACCAAAATGAACAGATTCTAAAATATATTTTTATCAAATCACATAAGTAGCAAATCAGACAAGTAGCAACTGCTGTTAATAATAACAAAGTTTTTCTTAAATAAAAAAGTATCCTGTTTACATTGGCTATCAGTTACTAAATGAAAGTAGTAAATAATACTTTTAATTATATTCTAAAATATCAATGCTATAAAATGATAAAACCGTACATTATCTTTTTGATATTTTTCTGGATAATTAACATTGATGTTACCATACTGTGAATAGAATTAGTTACAAACACTTGAAATTGATTTCTAATTATAGTTTGTAAATTCCATTATTGTTTCTGTTTTGTCATATTTAGTATTCTTTTCACAGAAATAATTACTGGTTTAATATAATACAAACTTATAATTTCTACAAGAAATGATGTATTGACAAGTGCAATTAAGAAAAAAACCGTTTGTGTTACTCATTTTTTAACAATTTTTTAGGAAGTTAGGTAAACAATGTAAACATTTGATTTTGAAATTATGCATTATTTTTGCTGAGCATTGTTCACTTGAGATCAAAGAATCACCCTATCATTTGGATGAAAATAAGAATTGCATTATAGACAATTGTATTAAACTCATTATTAGAAGTTTACTTGGGTCAATTAGGTTTTACACACACACACACACACACACACACACACACACGTTACCTAACTGATCACAGATTGAACATATGTATGTATATATATGTATGTTACCTAATAGATCACAGATTGAAAAGGAATCAGTAATATTATTTACAGATGATGTGATCATGTAGACAGAAAATTTTAGGAATCTGCTAAAACTATTTGAACTAAAATACTTGTTCATCAAACTTACAGGGCATGAAATCAATATTAAATCATTTTTTAAATGTACTAGCAATGAAAATAAGTAAAAATTTATAATAATATTACAATAATAAACTTGTTAGAAACAAACTGAAGAAAGGAAGTATATGTATACCCAAAACTATAAAATACTGTTGAAAGAAAACATAAGATATTAAATAAATGGAAAGATATCCCAATTTCATGAAGCAGAAGACTTCACATTGACAATGTTCCTCAAAGCCATGTAAAGACTCAAAACAATTCTTATTCAAAACTCAGTCATTATTAATTTTTGCAGAAATTGAGAATCTTATTTTAAAATTAAAATGGAAATGTAAAGCATCCAGATTAGTCAAAACACTTTTTTATTTACATGAAGCTTCAGGATACATGTGCAGAACATGCAGGTTTGTTACATAGGTATATGTGTGCCATGGTGGTTTGCTGCACCTATTGACCGGTCCTCTAAGTTCCCTCCCCTCACTCCCAGCCCGAACTGGCCCTGTTGTGTGTTGTTCTCCTCTTTGTGTCCATGTGCTCTCAATGTTAACTACCACTTATGAGTGAGAACATGTGGTGTTTGTTTTTCTATTCCTATGTTACTTTGCTAAGGATGATGGCTTCCAGCTTTACCCATGTCCCTGCAAAGGACCAGATCTCATTCTTTTTTATGGCTGCATAGTATTCCATGGTGTATATGTACCACATTTTCATTATCCAGTCTATCACTGATGGGCATTTGGGTTGGTTTCATGACTTTGCTATTGTAAATAGTGCTACAGTAAACATAGGTGTGCATGTGTCTTTATACTGGAATGATTTATATTTCTTTGGGTATATACCAAGTAATGGGATTGTTGGGTCAAATGATATTCTAGCTCTAGATCCTTGAGGAATTGCCACACTGTCTTCCACAATGATTGAGCTAATTAACATTCCCACCAACAGTGTAAAAGTGTTCACTCCAACCTGGGCAACAAGAGCAAAACTCCATCTCAAAAAAATAATAAAAATAAAAAGTGTTCCAATTTCTTTACAGCTTCGCCAGCATGTATTGCTTCTTGGCTTTTTACTAATCAGCATTCTGACTGGTATGAGATGGTATATCATTATGGTTTTGATTTGTGTTTCTCTAACAATCAGTGGTGTTGAGCTTGTTTCCATATGTTCATTGGCAGAGTAAATGTCTTCTTTTGAGAATTGTCTGTTCATATCCTTTGCCTGCTTTTTGATGGGATTGTTTTTTCTTATAAATTTGTTTAAGTTCCTTGTAAATTCTGGATATTAGACCTTGCTCAGATGGGTAGATTGCACAAATTTTCTCCCATTCTCTAGGCTGCCTGTTCACTCTGATAATAGTTTCTTTTGCTGTGCAGAAGCTCTTTAGTTTAATTAAATTCCATTTGTCAATTTTGTTTTTCATTGCAACTGTTTTTGGTGTTTTCGTCATTAAGTCTTTGCCTATGCCTATGTCCTGAGTGGTATTGCCTAGGTTTTCTTCCAGGATTTTTATGGTTTGGCTTTTACATTTAAGTCTTTAATCCATCTTGAGTTAAGCTTGGATAAGGTGTAAGGAAGGGGTCCAGTTTCAGTTTTCTGCATATGGCTAGCCAGTTTTCCCAGCACCATTTATTGAATAGGAGACCCTTTTCCCACTGCTTGTTTTTGTCAGATTTGTCAAAGATTAGATGGTTGTAGATGTGTGATGTTATTTCTGAGGTCTCTGTTCTGTTCTGTTGCCTATTTCTGTCAATTCATCCATCTAACCCTCCATCTAGTTCCATGCTCTTGCTAGAGAGGCGATGCAATCACTTGGAGAAGAGGCACTCTGACATTTTGGGTTTTCAGCATTTTTTTCATTGATTCTCTTCTTCATTAGTTTGTCTAATTTCAATCTTTGAGGCTGCTGACACTTGGATGGGGTTTTTGTGAGGATGTTTTTGTTGTTGATGCTATTGTTGCTTTCTGTTTGTTCTTCTTTCAATGGGCAGGGCCCTCTTCTGTAGGGCTGCTGCGGTTTGCTGGGGGTTCACTTCAGACCTTATTCATCTGGATAGATCCCGTACCTGGAGATGTCACTCAAGGAGGTTGGAGAACAGCAAAGATGGGTACCTGCTCCTTCTTCCTGGATCTCTGACATTGAGGGGCACCACCCTGATCCCAGTAGAATAGCTTGTGTATAGGGTGTTTGGAAACCCTTGTTGAAGAGTCTCACCCAGTTGGGTGGCACAGGGATCAGGGCCCGTTTAATGAAGCACTTTGTCCCTTGGTGGATGAGGTGTGCTTGACCTGGAAGAAACCCACCAGTCTGGGCCACCCAGATTCCTAAGAACTACCAGGAGAAAAGGCTAAGTCTGCTGGTCCACAGAGACTGTGGCCACCCCTCCCCCTAGGGGCGCAGGCTCAGGGATATCAGGGTTCTGTCCCTGAGCCTCTGGCTGGAGTCCTTGGAGTTCCTGCAGGGAGGCCCCACCCAGTGAGGAAGGACGGGTCAGAATCAGGCCCGAAGATGCGCTCTAGCCACAGTCTGCCACAGGTTATGTGTTGGGCTGTGGGGGACACCTATTTGGACAAAGCTATCCAGCTTTCCTGGCTCCAACAGGGCTAAAGTGCAGCCTGGAGCTATAGAGATGGATGCCGCCCTCCCCGCGCCCGGGGACCTTTTGTGTTAGGCAGTTATGAGCCTCAGTGCTGGCTGCTGCCCCTCTGCCAAGAAGCTCAAAGGGCTCAGACAGTAAGCAGCAGCAGCTGTGGTGCTGGTCGCCCCTCCACCAGCAAACTGGGCAGGCTTAAGCGAATTCTAGCGGAGAGGCTGTTGAGAATCTGTGCAGCTCTGGGGTTGGGACCCTAGGCCCAGGTGGTGTGGATACGCGAGTGGGCCCTTCCAATCCGTGGGTTGCAGAGTTCGGGGTAAAAAGCAGTTTCCCTGGCTGAATAGCATGCTCACTCACCTCCCCTGGCTGGAGGGTGGGGGCTCCCCTGCCCAGTGTGGCTCTCAGGTGGACCATTGTACCACACTGCTCTTCCTTCCTCTCCATGGATTATACCCCACGACCTTGTCAGTTCTGATGAGAGAACATGAATACCTTGGTTGCTGGTGCAGGATTCACATGCTACACATGCTAATTATGGTTCTTTTCGATGGGAGCCTGAGATCACCACTGTTTCTAGTTGGCCATCTTGGCCCTGCGTCCGCCAAAACAACCTTGATAAAGAAGAAATTTGGTGTTCAAGAATCAAACCTTCACATAGGTGCTTTCCACCACTGTTGCTTTAACTAAATGTGAATCAAAACTTTTAAAATAACAATACAATAAAATTCGTAAAATTTTAGTAATAACAGTATAACTATTTATATAGCATTTACTTTATGTTAGGTATTATAGGTAATTAGAGTTTATTTAAAATGTATGGGGGAATGTCTATAGGCAATTTACAAAGCCTCTACCATTTTTTTTATTAGAGACTTGACCATCTGCAGATTTTGGTATTTGTGGGGTAGAGTTGCAAGTCCAGGAATCAATCTCCTGTAGATACCAGTCTCCTTGGATAAATCTCCTGTCACTGTCTCCCATCAACCCCATATGGAACCTTCTAGTTGCAGGGAAACAAGCTCAGGGCTCCCACTGATTCTATATTATGGTGAGTTGCATAATTATTTAATTATATATTACAATGTAATAATAATAAAATAAAATAAAATGTGCAATAAATGTAATGCACTTGAATTATCTAAAAACCACCACTCCCTCCGGCCCGGTGTGTGGAAAAAACATCTTCCATGAAACAAGTTCCTGGTGCCAAAAAGATTGAGGACTACTCTTTAGGCTCTGAAGCTCTTATGAAACTTTCAGATCATTCAATTCACTCTTGGAGAATGAACACATATACTTTGTTACTTTTCCTGTGCTACTTAAGAGGAGAGAAAGTTGTTATTCCTTTCAGTTTAAGGGTGTTTTTATTACTGGGTGCTCGTTGACACGTTCAATTTCATTAAGGCAATTAAACCACGGACATGGATGAAAGAAAATGAGGAAAAAGTGAGGTCAGAGCTTTCTTTGTTTTTTTTCTTCCTGTTACTTTTTTTTTCAATAAACAAGTCTAACCAAGCATTAAAAGAGAAATTTCTAATTTCTTAAACACTTTTTCAAATCTTGGAAAATTCTATAAACATCATGTCAGTAACTTTCAATTTCTTTAAACTGAATTCCACACAAATTACAGTCATCTGCATAATAAGTACTTAAGAATACAGTATCTTTGAAGTCTGTCAAGTTGATCTTTAAAAACCTTTGTTACTCATTTTAGACCCTGCCATTACTGTCCATCAACTAACCTTTTTACTTACCTTGTATTACAAAACTTACCCAAATTGAGGTGAAAGTGTGACATTTAAATGGTAAATAATTAAAAAGTAAGTTGCCAACTTATCAGCAGCAGCACATAAATTTGTCACGATTTTACGAACAAATCAATTGTTTCTTTAACAAAATATAATAATCAACAGCTGTTACAATCAGAGACAAGGTGTTCTATTAAAAGTAAATTCCACAGAAAAGCAATTGTGCCTTCTCTAGCCAACAAAAAAGACAATACTCTGACAAAGCACATTACGCAGCAGTGATGTCAACAAAAAGCTTTTAGAATAAAAAATATGGGAGATAACAGTTTATAAGCTCATAAGCTTGTGTGATCTTTCTGCAATATTAATTGGATAGATTTATGAGCAGTCCCTATAATCTACTAATGATTCATTGAAAAAGCATGTTTTCAGACAGCTGTACATATACATAGAAACTTCAACCATAAAGTCATGCAAATGTTGACTCACACACTGTATTTTCAAGAAGCTTTTAAAATCAGACTTTCAACCCCGTCTTTCAGTAATACAAGTGGAACTCATGTTTGCTTTGTAACTGACATAAAGAGGGAAAAGCACTTTTCCGAATGTCTCTGGAGCTATTTATGAGTGTGTCCCCTAATATCTAGATGTGTGGGGTCAAATAGTTGATTAATACTATCATTTTATTTCTCAGATCATTTGTTCTTCCTATGTTTTATTTCTATATTTTCCTTACCACAAGAAAAGCTTTTCAGGGCCATTATAATTTCAGTTTTCTGTACCAGTAAACAACAAAACTCAATGTAAGTCCACTGACAAAAAAAAAAAAAAAAAACTAATAATAATCATTGACTAATCTTGACCTTTTATACAGTAAAGAAGATTTGAAGATTACGATTTTAATTCTATGGGTCCTATTCTTCATCCTTTATTAGATGAAAAGTTGTAAAAGCTGAAGAATATTAAGCATTTCATATAGAAAATTACAGTTTTAAAAATATATTTGAAATGTAAAAAATTCTAATTTAGCTATATGTATAGCTCTGACAACAGAGTACTAAATATATCAGACTCTGACTCAATCTTTTTTCTTAAATATGTATTTAAAATTTTCAATTTTGTTAGAATTTACAGGCTTCGTGCTCATATCCATAAATTTCTAATTTACTCAAAACTTCAGAAGAAAGGGCAAATATGTTTTTGAGAGTAAAGAACAAATCTTAACTCACATGCGTAATCAAGTTCAACTTTCCTCTTTAAAGAGTAGCTGTTTCTTCTCTGGCAATATAAACTCAGTATTACATTGATGATATATTTGTTCTTCATAATATTTCAATTCAAATAAGGAAATTCAAAGTCAGAAACGTCAAATACTCAGATAAGAGCAAATACAAGAACTTCAATCCACCAAGTCTGTGTAACTGAATTCAGTTATAATAATTTTCTTGAAATTATGCAGTTTCTATATGAAGTGTTGTGTATCTACCTAAGATGGCTTTCGTCATATTATTCATCATTTATGCAAAACGTATTTTTAGGTACTTGTCAGGTGAAAGATATATGACAGCTACTAGAGATCCAAAGATGTAAAGATACAGTCCTTGTTCCAAGAAAATCATAAGGGAAACTGATAAGCAGATTTTACAATTGTTATATCATGGGTCAAATGCTATGATAAATCTAAGTATGGAATAGTGGAATATTGCATAACATACCATGAACTCACAGTGCTATTTGGATCTTAGGTTGGAAATTTTGCATTATAAAGGTAGCATCAATAACAAAAATTAGTATCATTAAGGAATTATTCTAAGTCAATTATTACTCACTTGCAAACTAAGAAATCCTTATTTTGTACCACAGTCCCTGGACTTTTCTGATATTACATTGTTCTAAAAGTATTTCTGCTATAAACCTATTAACTTTTTGTCTAGCACATTAAGTTAATTTCAACTTTCATCCAGCTTTCCTGCATCAAACACAGAACAGGATGTTTTCAGAGATTTTCAAGATGTTTATAAACAATGTATTAGCTCAGCACTGTATAAAAAGAAAACAGGAAGTACTAAATCCATGGCATTTTAAATATATACACTTCCTATTTACTTTGCTTGCCCTTTTGAAAGTTTCAGCTTAAATTTAATGGCTTATGGGATGGAGGCTAGGATACTTGTATACTCTAGGGCTATGGTATATAATTTTGCCATATGTGTTGACAAGCAGAAGTGAGGTTCATGAGGGACTAGCTTAGGCTTTACTGTTTCATCTTTGAAATGAATGTGCACAGAATTAGTAAAGGATTGTTCAGATATTTGGAAATTATTTCAAGTTTCTAGGCTAACTCATACATTCATAAAATTATTTTTGTAGTGAACTGCTATTTCCTTTGACATAATATAATCAATATACATGCTCAGGTAAGGCACAGCAAATTTATGAGGTAATATTAATTATTAACTAGTAATAAGTAATGACCTCTAGTTACTTTGTAAATGCAAGGCTTCTATTCCTGAATTACTTGTCTTCACTAAAATGAGAACCCCCAAATCTTAATAATATACAAATTTTTTTACATGCTATTTTTTGCATAATAGATAAATATACACACGTACTCTTGTTACATTTTAAAAAATGTGTTCCAAAGTTCAGATTGATTCTCAAAATGAGTCATAACAATAACATAGTAAAAAAGACAAGCATTTATTTTAAAACTACTTTAGTAATTATTGGCCAAAGATCAGGAATAATTCTTTTTATCAGGTTTTAATTTATGAGGATCTGCTACTAAGTTATGAGATGACATATGTATAATTTCTAGAGGCAGAAATCAATCATAAGGGATTTAAAAACAAATAATTAAACATTATTTAAACTGATTCAGCAACTTTTTGCTAGGGCTTTTCTCTTTTGTTTCAAATATCAAAGTAGTATACATTCTACATTTTTAACACAAGTCAATAGTTA
The DNA here is from genome assembly GCF_003255815.1 of Theropithecus gelada. NCBI lineage: Eukaryota > Metazoa > Chordata > Mammalia > Primates > Cercopithecidae > Theropithecus > Theropithecus gelada. The sequence goes on along the minus strand of NC_037685.1, from coordinate 24,196,663 downwards.
TATAAAAAATATCATATACTTTAAAATAAAACACAAACAGCTTACTCATCTTACTATTGGAAATGTCATTCAATTGTGCATTCTTTACTGAGAGCCAAAGTTCTATTTATCGGTTAAAATAATTTAACTTCGGAGATGCAAGATGGGTTCCATAATGAAGATAAATCATATGATCATATATCAATTTTCATCAAAATTCAATACCTACTCTTGATAGAAACTCTCAGACAACTTGGAATCGCTTCTAATTTTCTTGAAAATAATGAAGAAATCTACAAAACACCTACATTTATCATAATATGTAGTGGTAAAAAACTGAATACTGTTCTCCTAACTTCAGTAACATGGCAAGAATCTTTACTTTTCCACTCATATTCAGTATAGTACTAGAAGTCCTAACAAATGCAAGAGCAAGGGGTGGTGGGTGGAAAGAAAGCGTACAGATTGGAAAGCAATCATTGAAAATTTTTTCCTACTTATAGAATATATAGTGAAAGAAACTTATCGGGATAACCCTCTCCAATGTTTAACGTGGATTCATTTCTATTTCCTAAGTGTCTGGGCTGGGTTGAGAAATAAAGGGAAAGAGCACAGAGAGAGAAATTTATTTAAAGCTGGGTGTCCAGGGGAGACATCAGGTGTCGGCAGGATCCATGATGTTCCCCGCACGGTAAAACCAGCAAGTTTTTATTAGTGATTTTCAAAAGGGGAGGGAGTTCACGAATAGGGTGTCGGTCACAGAGATCACATACTTCACAAGGTAATAAAATATCACAAAGCAAATGGAGACAGGGCGAGATCACAGGACCACCGGATGAGGTGAAATTAAAATTGCTAATGAAGTTTCGGGCACGCATTGTTGTTGATAACATGTTATCAGGAAGCAGGGTTTGAGATCAGACAACCTGTCTGACCAAAATTTATTAGGTGGGAATTTTCCTCCTCCTAATAAGCCTGGGAACACTACAAGAGACTGGGGCTTATTTCATCCCATCGGCTTCAACCATAAAAGATGGGACACCTTAAAAAGGGGCCGTCTATAAGCCTACCTTCAGGGCGCATTTTCTTTCTCAGGGATGTTCCTTGCTGAGAAAAAGAATTAAGTGATATTTCTCTTATTTGCTTATGAAAGAGGAGAAATATAGCTCTGTTCTGTCCGGCTCACTGGCGGCAAGTTCAAAGTTACCTCTCTTGTTCCCTGAATATCGCTGTTATCCTGTTCTTTTATTAAGATGCCCAGATTTCATATTGTTCAAACATACATGCTCTTCAAAGAATTTGTGCAGTTGGCACAATCACAGGGTCCTGAGGCGACATTCATTCTACTCAGTTTATGAAGAAGATGATGGGATTAAGAGATTAAAGTAAAGACGGGCATAGGAAAGCACAAGGGTATTGATTGGGGAAGTGATAAGTGTCCATGAAATCTTCACAATTTATGTTCAGAGATTACAGTAAAGAGAGGCATACGGAATTACAAATGTATTAATTTTGGGAACTAATGAATGTCCATGAAATCATCACAATTTATGTTCTTCTGTAGCGGCTTCAGCCGATCCCTCCCTTCAGGGTCCCTGACTTCCAGGAACAGAAACTAAACTGAAAAGTCCTTTAAATAATATGTGATCCAACAAGGTCTCAGGATAAGACATCAGCATACAAACAGTTTATTGTATTTCTTTATATAAGCAATGCAATATTTTTAATGAAATTTTTAAAATACCATTTACAATGACTTAAAAAACTTGACATACTTAGGTATAGATCAAGGAAGGCATGTGCAGGATTTTTTTTATGGAAAGCTATAAAATCTTAACAAAAATAATTCACAACATTAATAAATAAGCATATTATGTTCAAAAACATACCATGTTTTTGAAGAGCACATATGAGAAAATCTTCATGACCTAGGGTTAGCAAAAATTATTCTTAGACATGACAAAACACAAAACACACACATACACACACACACACAAAATCTACCAGACAAAAAGTTGATGAAATAAAATTTATCAATACTAAAATTTTACTTTGAGAGAATCTCTGTGATTATGGTAAGGACATATGCCATAAGATGTAGACTTGAGGTAAACAGTTGTAAATTGAAAATACAGTTCTAAAATGGTCAAGAAAATTGACAAGATTCTTGACTAAAGAAGATTTCAATATGGTAAATAAGCCCTTTGAAAGATGTTTGAATTAATTAGTGATTAGGAAAACTAAAGTTAAATCATAGTGAGGTATTAGTATGCATCTATTAAAATAATTTTTAAAAACTACATAAGAAATTCTGGAATTGTTCCAGAATAACGTTATCTCTTGAATTCTGCTGATAGAAAAGTAAAATGGAGCACTGACTCTGGAAAATCATTTTTACATACATTTTAAAATTAAAATCAATTTTTGAAAAAGAAATTTAATTCTTGGGCATGTATCCTATGGAAAAGAAAATATATTCACGTAAAAAGTTGTATTGTGATGTTCAAAGCAGTATCATGTGTAATAGTCCCAACCTGGTGAAAAACTGAAATATATTTTATGAGAAAACGGATAAGAAAATTGTATATAGTACACCAGATTAGAATATTAAAAACCAACAAATACTTTGAGAAAAACAACAAAAATCTCCTAAATTTATTTTCTGATTTTTATAGGTATAAACTATGTATTTAGATCTGTGATCTATGTAGATATAACTTTTTTTCTCTCTCTCTTTTTTTTTTTTTTTTTTTTTTTGAGACAGAGTCTCACTCTGTAGCCCAGGCTGGAGTGCAGTGGCGCCATCTGGGCTCACTGCAAGCTCCACCTCCCAGGTTCACGCCATTCTCCTGCCACAGCCTTCCAAGTCGCTGAGACTACAGGTGCCCGCCACCACGCCTGGCTAATTTTTTTGTAATTTTTTAGTAGGGACAGGGTTTTACTGTGTTAGCGAGGATGGTCTCAATCTCCTGACCTCGTGATACACCCGCCTCAGCTCCCAAAGTGCTGGGATTACAGGAATGAGCCACCATGCCCAGCCTATAATTTTGTTATAAGGTGTCACGTTTGAGTAATGTTGTTGTGTTTGTTTTTGTTTTTCCATATAGATGTCTAGTTATCCAACAACATTTGTTGAAGTCTCCTTTCTTCATTAAACTGCCTTGGCACCTTTGTTGCAAATCAATGAATTGTACATATGTGTGTTGATCTTATAACTCTATTCCATACTATATGGGTCTCTTTGTCTATTTTCTTCACTAATGCTATGAGGTCTTGATTATTGTTACTCTTAGGAAATCATAAAAACAGGTAACTATTCCAACTTTGTTCTTTTTCAAAACTATTTTGACTATTCTAAATTCTCTGCTTTTAAGTACACATTTTAGACTTATTTGTTCACTGTTGATAATTAGAAATATAATTGAAATTTGTATATTGAACTTGTATGTGAAAACATTGCTGAACTCTCATCATTTCCTGGAGGTTTTGTGTAGAGTCCACGAAATTTTTACATGAACAATCAAATTGTATTTGATTAGATACATTTTTAAATTCCCTTTCCAGTTCATAAATAACTTTTCCATCCTGTGTTTTAATAGGTTAGACTTCCAGTATCACCTTAATGATACTGGTAAAAGTGGATCTCTTTACCTTATGCTAATCTTTCAATGAAACTGTTCAATCTTTCACTATTTAATATGATGTGACCTGTAGATTTTTTGCAGATTTGCATTAGGGTAAATAGTTTAGGGAACTTATCTCCTATTCATAATTTACTGAGAGTTGTTATCATGATCAGATGTTGGGCAAAGTCTTATCTAAATCTATTGAGGTGATCATAGTGTTATTCTTCAACTTTCTGTTAACATAGTGAATTATCATAAATATTGTAAATAATAAATTAGCCTTTAATTATCTATATAAACCCTATCCATGTTTTTTCATATGTATATACATTTTCCACACCTGAATTTATGTAAAAATTCAAGTGTACAAAATTATTAAAAATACAGGTTGGATATTCCTTATCCAAAATGCTGGAGAGTCAAAGTGTTTCAGATTTCATACTGTTTTTTTCAGATATGAGAATATTTGCCTATACATAATGAGTTATTGTATTAGTTCGTTCTTGTGCTGCTAAAAATAAATACCCAACACTAGGTAATTTATAAAAAAAGAGGTTTTAATTGACTCACAGTTTCATATGATGAAGGAAGCCTCAGGAAACTTACAATCATGGCAGAAGCCACCTCTTTAGAGAGCAGCAGGAGAGAGTATGAGTGCAAGCAGGGGAAATGCTAGATGCTTATAAAACCTCAGATCTCTTAAGACTCTTTGATTATCATGAGAACAGCACAGAAATAGTTCCTATGATTCAACTGCCTCCACCTGGTACCATCCCTGACACATGGGAATTATGGGATTACAATTCAAGGTGAGATTTGGGTGGGGACACAGAGCGAAACCATATCAGATATCTTGGAAGTGGCACCCAACTCTAAACATGAAATTCGTTTAAGTTTAATATACACCTGGCACTCAGAGTCTGAAGGTAACTTTATGCAGTAGTTTTAGTAATGTTGTGAATGAAAGAAAGTTTTGACTGCATTTTTACTGAAACACCTCACATGAGATCAGGTGTGGAATTTTTCACTTGTGGCATAATGTTGTTGCTCAAAAAGGTTGGAATTTGGAGTATTTCAAGTTTCGAATTTTTGCATTAGAGATGCTCTACCTGTATTATATAAAATTATCTTCAGGCTCTGTGTATAAGGTGTATATGAAACACAAGTGGATTTTGTGTTTAGTCTTAGGTCATAGATATTTCATTACGTATGTGCAAATTGTCCCAAATTTGAAAAGGTCCAAAATATGAATGACTTTTGGTCTCAAGCATTTCTGATAAAGGATACTCTACCTGTGTTTACTTATTATCTTTTAATGTTTGCAGGCATGTTTTTCCTTTCATTACCGATATGAATTTTTTGTATGTTGTGTTTGTGTCTATGTGTGGGGTCAGTTTTGCCAGAGATTAATCACTTTTTCTTTTAAAGAAGCAGGTTTTGTCTCACTGCTATTATCTTGGTGTTCCGATTTCAATTTACATAATTTCAGCTCTTATATTTACTATTTTCTTTATTCCACTTGCTTTGGACTTAATTTATTCTTCTTTAAATATTTTCCTAAGGTGTATACTTGGATTATTGACTTTGGATCTGTTTTCTTAAACATGCACTTATTGTTGTAAATTTCTGTTTCAGTACTGATTTATCGCAACTCACAAATTTTGATACATTGCATTTGTGATTTTATTTATTTTAAAATATTTTCTAACTTTTCTGAAAACTTCGTTTTTAATCAATGTGCTATTTAAAAATGTTGTGCTTAATTTCCAAATATTTGGGTATTGCTTATATGTTTCTGTTATTAATTTTTATCTGATAAAATTAATATTTCCATTTTTAACATCAAATAAGAGGTCAACCTGGAAGTCGTGGGGATATGGAGAAATTTCCTTTTTTCTATAAGCCAGATTCTAATAAGTAAGAAGGTTGGAATGATTCTGTTGATACTGGTGATGGTGGTAGGGGTGCTATACAGTTTTTGGCAAAGTGCAAGCAGACTACAAAGAAATAGCAAAGCCAAACCACTTATTTGTTAGTAACTATAACATCAGCAGCATTCACAGTACCATCAGCAAAGTCAGCATGAATTTCAGAAGTGAGTACCTTGGGCAGAAATTGTGACTACTTAGTTCCAAAGAGTTTCAACTGGCAAGCATTGAGAAGAATGAGCAGTCCCCCCTTCAATGTGAGAATGCAACATTAGCCAAAGTCAGAAGAATACGGTAACTGCTCCTTTCAGAGTTTTAACTTTACCAGTGTTATTTGCAGAAGAACTTGTAACAGACACTTCAGGTGGAACTAACTTCTAATAAGTGAATGAGCAAAGGTTCATGCATTCATAACTTGATGTTATGAAAAAGTAAAAGAAATGCAATCACACTTCATATGGAAAGTCTGCTAAGGGTGAGAACCTACAAATGCAGTTGTGCTGCACTTCACTTGACTTGATTAACTTTTGAAAGTTTATGCAGATGTAATCAGGTTAGGCTTGAATTAGAGTGCATTTATACTCATAACTATGATATCTGAATCAGTAGACGAAGAAGTAGTATGTTACATGGTAGGATCCTGGCATTTTCATAATCCTTTGTCTATTTGTACTTTTCAGTGACCATGTTTTGCTCTATCATCAATAGCAGTATTGACGCTAAAAATTCTTACGTAAATCACAAAATGATTTTTTTCTATAAACAAGTTTGGCTTAAACTAGATATACTAGAGACAGTCATGATAAGGAATAAAACATATATATTCAAACAAAAGCAAAAGAAGATTATGAGATTATTATTTCAGAGTGGTTAAAAGGCCTTATATCTAGGATAGGCTTACTTATTTTTAGAATGTGACGATTATCCTTCTGTGATTTTCAAAGATTTTTATTTGGCCTTCTTTGACAGGGATCCCAATAATGGGATCTGATAACACTTGTGATATGTAATTTAAAAATAAGTGCCTGAATTTTTGTTTGTTTGTTTGTTTTTGTTTGTTTGTTTGAGACGGAGTCTCGCTCTGTCGCCCAGGCTGGAGTGCAGTGGCCGGATCTCAGCTCACTGCAAGCTCCGCCTCTGGGGTTTAAGCCATTCTCCTGCCTCAGCCTCCTGAGTAGCTGGGACTACAGGTGCCCGCCACCTCGCCTGGCTAGTTTTTTGTATTTTTTAGTAGAGACGGGGTTTCACCGGGTTAGCCAGGATGGTCTCGATCTCCAGACCTCGTGATCCGCCCGACTCGGCCTCCCAAAGTGCTGGGATTACAGGCTTGAGCCACCGCGCCCGGCCAGTGCCTGAATTTTTTAATGGTTGACCGGATTAATTCTGTAGGGTCAATTAGTATATATCAATAATTATTGCACATCCTAGAAAATAAGTTTTATATGGAATTTATAAATTATAACTTAATTAGCCATCAAAAAAAGGTAAGTGATAACAGAGTAGGTGGGTGGGAACCAGGGCAAATCTGATAAGCTCTTAAACACCGTTAAACAACCTCAACAGTCATTTTAGGGGAAAGAGATCTGCACTTTCCATTTTTGCCTTCTCATCACTTGCGTCAGTAGGTCTCTTCATGAAAGAGGCCCATAAATGAACAAAAACAGTCATATAATACAAGTTTCCTGTCTTATAGTCACAAATATAATAGCATGTTCATAGATAGTCCCTTATGATGCACTATTTATTACTAAACATAAAATTTGTTATATTTAATACATAGCACCATCTAGTGAAATTTGAGGGAAATGTATCATATATTGAATATAATGCAGAACAACATTGCGGCAAATGTTACAGACTAATTCTTATTCATTAAGTATAATTTTAGGTTTCTCCAAAAAATTCCCCAAGGAATAAATAAAATGTCTGTCTGTATATGTGTGTGCTTATATATATAGAAATAGAGGCAGATATGGCTATAGATATAGACACCTCATAGTTTAAAAATTTTTTTATATTAATATGTTTATAAAATCAGTAAAATGTTCTCCTATGATTAAATAATACACACTATTAAAAGCATGTATTTATTATGTATGCAAGTTCTGATATTAAGAAAATTGGACTTCAAAAGATTTCTTATTCAAAAACCTCTAATAAATTTTTATAGTAACATTTGTTGGATTTTTGTGAAAATAGAGATTGATGGTTCATGGAAGTTGTCAGAATAAATTTAATATTTACTTGGCAAAATATGTCCTAATAGGTTATAATATATTAAATGTTGAAAAATAAGTGATGTTAAAATAATATATATAGAATTGTGTGAACACACCTCACTCCTCTTGTTGATTTCTTTTCAATATAGGATACAGTTCATCTATGTGTAGAGTTTATATTTTTGCACATACACATATTTTACACAAAAACTATTTTGAACATCATCAGTGATGAAAATACATCGTGCTCTGTGAATGAAGGCAAGAACAACAACCAAAAAGGTTTTAAAACCACCCTACGTAATAGAAGGAAAATAAGAATTGGACAAATGGTTAAATAAAAATAAGTCATTATAAAATAAAATTGTGGATTTATTTTGCATTTAATCAATGGTCTCAAGTATAATTCTAAAAAGATAAGTTCAAATACATTTTTGTAACAGTTTTGATTAGTAATTTAACAAATAAGTATTAATTATCCAGCAGGAACTCTTCAACTAATGAATAAGAATAAAAGTGTGTCTGTAATGAGAATACACTACCTGACTTTCCCATTAGACAGCATGGTTGAATAGAAGCCCCAGTTACTACGCTTTAAAATCCATTTTCATGTTTTCTCCAAAGCCATGCTTTCTACCGTCTCACTGCTAGCCAATAACCGAGTATGGTATGAGTACAAAAACAGACTTATTTTGAGGAGACAAGAGGGCATTTCTGACTGCCATCTTCCACTCACAGACTCAATAGCTCTGATAAACTTCTCTTAGATTGCACTGCTGTCTGGAAAGATTCCACCAACCTTCTTTTCTTATCTCCTTTACACTTAGAAACACAACCTGATAGTTCTCCAAGACCCAGGTTTCTCTCCATGTTTTCTCGTAGACCTTTTTCCTAATAAAATACTCAACATTTACTTTTATTTAATCTTTTTTTGGCATAGATTTCTCAAAAATTATGAAGTTGGAAGGGTCAGAAGTTTTGTTCTTAGAGTGATAGATACTTATACGGGTTTGCTTTCATTACACAAAGAGCTTTAGTTATTAGTACTACATATATGCTTACGGAATGCTTGATCCATAGGTCTGAATCCCACACAGTGTAGCACTGGGGCAGGGGGCATAACAAGGATCCCATTTAAAGTTAAGTTATAATTATAGTTAAGTTTAACTTAACTATAGACCAATAGGGTCACTTCAAAATTCATGTGCCCAGGGATCACCAGGCAAAAAGAGGAGTCACAGAATGTCAGGGGTAATTGACCTTGATCAGTAAAAGGAAAAACGGTTGCCATTATGCAATGGAGAAGGGGAAAATATGTATGAAACCTGGGTGATCTACTAGGGTGCTTCTTGGTCCATTGGTACTCCTTTGCCTCGTTTTAACTGTGACTGCTGCAACCCTAGGTGAAGAAGAAGGCTATGATTATTAAAGAATCAGGTCCTTCAAGAATGAAAGTTTGGCTCACACTACCATGCAAGGTTGGAAAAAGTTTGAAATGGACAATGATGGAAGGAGGTTGGGTATCAGTCAGAGCTTTTTAGATCAACTGCATCAAGAGGGTTAAGTTCAAAGCAGTAATGTTTTTCTACATTTTTCCTTAAGAAAATGTGCCCCAGGTAACCATGGAACTGATCCATGAAACAGTGTGGAGATTTTGATCTCTGCAGCAAGCGTGGGTGGACACTGATGGTCATGAGAATGGGAGCATGGTTGACCAAGAACCCTAGCTGCTGTTCTCTGGAATGTATCAGACACATTTGCATTGAAGACAAATTTCTCATGGACTGATCAAGCCAATGATTGAAAGTGGTAAGGACACTTACCAGGCCTATTCTGGGAAGACATGGGAGTCTCCTAACAGTGTTGGCTCCAGAACTCTCATATCTCTCTGCTGAACTTTTCTTAGACTGAAAAAGCAGTATAGTATTCTTTTACACACAGTTTTATCCTCACTTCTTCCCTTGAGATCAAACTTGCATGATCATGTAATAAATAGCTCAGCATTACCAGCTTCTAGACCACTTCCTTTCAACAGACCTCTCAGGTTTGCCACTGATAAAATCCTTGATTAGTTAAAACTGACAGTGCAATGTCAAATAGCCCAAGAAGCTTGGATAGGCAAGAGGCTAGGAATTATTAATTGGACTAATTGATTCCTTTTGCCGATTGATATGGTTTGGCTGTGTCCCTACCCAAATCTCATCTTGAGATGTACCTCTCATAATCCCCAAGTGCCATAGAAGGGATCCGGTGAGAGGTAATTTAATCATGGGGGTGGGTTTTCTCATGCTGTTCTTGTGATAGTAAAGAAGTCTCATGAGATCTGATGGTTCTATAAGGAACAGTGCTCCTGCACATGCTCTCTTGCCTACCACCATGTAAGATGTGCCTTTGCTCCTTCTTAACCTTCTGCCATGACTGTGAGTCCTCCCAAGCCATGTGGAACTGTGAATCCCTTAAGCGTCTTTTTCTTTATAAATTACCCAGTCTTGGGTATTTCTTCATAGCAGTAGGAAAATGGACTAATAGGCTGATACATGGCCAGCAGATTATTATGAAAAATTTTCTTTTAATTTCAAATTAATATTCTTCTTGCTTTTAGAAAGGTTAAAATTAGAAAAAATAAAACACAAAAAAGTATCCTATGAGGAAGAATACAGAAAATAAATCAAGTATGTTTGTTACAAGGCATAAGATAGGCCAAGCAGGGAGAAGGAAAAATTGGTTTCCCATATTTCAGCTCAAAAAAACAGCAGAAACCCAAAAATGTTTGAATTAGGAAATTATATTTAGAAGAAGCCTGTGGTCACAGAGATAAATTGCATTATGTCTGATTAGATTCTTGTAAATAATAAACCATGATATATTGGACATCAAGTTTAAAATGTCATCTGGACAGTTTCCTGATACAACCTGTACTAACATCTCTGCAAAATATTTATGTAAAAGTGGTTTATCCTCACAAAAGCCTGAATACTAAATTTAGAGATGCAATCAAATTATTTTTTCTGGGGCACAAATTATAATTTGTATTTGTGGCATTCTCTTTGGCATGTCCAATTTTGGTGAACAGGTTAAGTATACATATATAAGACAAGTTCCTACTTACTGTTCTTGGGGGATTGAAAACTATTAATTAGTGTGTACATAATGTCAACTGCACAGAGACAACAGGGCCTGGATAATCTTTTTAGGTGCAGAGGAGCCTGGATTGCACAAGGTGGATGTGGATCCAGGATCCACTGTGGAAGGTAAGCTGCCTGCTTTCTGCAACATGATGAATGGCTTTGGGAAAAAGGGGAAAGCAGAATGAGTGTTCCTTGTGTTAAGTTTTGCTAAACCGCAAAGCTTAGTAATCACTATAATTAAGCTTCTATTAAAAAGTGTGGCTTACACCTCTATTGGACATAGTTAGAAACATGATGTCAGATATAAGACTCAGGAAATACTTAGCAAAGGAGTATAGCAATTACTCAGAACAAGAAATGACTTAGATGACAGCCTTCAGGAAATATTTATGCAAAATAGAGGCATTGTATGGTACTGTCAAGAGTGTGTCCATCTGCTGGTAATGTTAGAGATTTTATTCTTTTGGCAATAATGAAAGCGTCCCTATGCCCAATCTCCATGCATAAGCTGGTGTATTTGATCTTATCGATTTGCTTTATGTCCTGAAAACCAATTCTAATTTTTTTTAGCAACCTTTTCAATACAAACATAATCTTTTGTTTTATTTTATTTTGCACAGGGTCTTGATCTGTTTCCCAGGCTGAAGAGCAGTGGTGTGATTATAGGTTATATGTTATTGCAGCTTTGAACTCCTAGGCTCAAGGAATTCTCCTGTTTTAGCCTCTAGAGTAGCTGGGACTACAGACATGTGAAATGACACCCAGCTAATTGCTCCCTTTTTATTTTTTATTTTTTGTACAGATGGGGGATCTTGCTTCGTTGCCCAAGGTTGGTCTCTAACTCCGGGCTCCAAGTGACCCTCCCACCTCAACCTTCCAAAGTGCTGGAATTACAGGTGTGAGCCACTGCACCTGACTCCAAATGTAATATTTAATAGAGAGCACTACAGAATTCTAATTATAATAAAGAGAAATCATGATTCTCATTGGATTGTCTGCCACTGTCATTACTACAGAGGGTGTCGAGAACTACCCACCAATCTATTAATCTGTAACCTAATTTAGATACTTAGGGATTATGAGTGTGTATTTTGTTCTGTTCTTATTTACCGTGTTGAAATAGCTCTTTTCGGGCCGGGCGCGGTGGCTCAAGCCTGTAATCCCAGCACTTTGGGAGGCCGAGACGGGCGGATCACGAGGTCAGGAGGTCGAGACCATCCTGGCTAACACGGTGAAACCCCGTCTCTACTAAAAAAAAAAAAAAAATACAAAAACTAGCCGGGCGAAGTGGCGGGCGCCTGTGGTCCCAGCTACTCGGGAGGCTGAGGCAGGAGAATGGCGTGAACCCGGGAGGCGGAGCTTGCGGTGAGCTGAGATCCGGCCACCGCACTCCAGCCTGGGCGACAGAGCCAGACTCAGTCTCAAAAAAAAAAAAAAAAAAAAAAAAAAAAAAAAAAAAAAAAAAAAAAAAGAAATAGCTCTTTTCATTAGCCAAGCACCAAACCTAGGAATGTAGATCAAAACTCACTTCCCAAAGGAAGTTTAAGTGTATGGTTTTTTGTTGTGAGACACAAAAGAAGTAAACAGTAATATTCATATCACTAGTATTTTGAATTATGTGCCTTTTTATCAGGAAAAGTATACAGAAAGTTATCTTGAATATATATATTCATATATATATGGGAAGATATTCTATATTAACCAAACAACCTTGGGATAGGAAACTTTATTTCTTTATCTTTGTTTCTGCTAAATTAGACACAGTCTGTAACATAAACAAGATCATATTATTTATTGCTGACGAATTTTACACTTGCAATAAAGTCCTTCATTAATTTCTTTCTCCTAACAAAATTCTAAGCTTGTTAAAAGTAGGCAAAATTAGCTTACTCACCAATGCCTACCTAAAATAGTCGGGCATGTGCATTTATCTTGAGGGGAAATGGAATAAAATAAGTTATATATTTTTATATATTAGAAACATAATTTAATGTATTTACATTTTTCTTCATTATAGTAAATACAGTTTGCTGATCTAAAAAAATTACAAAATATTTTTAAAACAACAACAGAAAGTATTAACTCCACTTTAATTCTGATAAGGCATCATGATGAGTATTATGATCTTTATCCTTGTTTATGTAAATCACCCCTAGAAGCATCGGAATTCCAGGCCTCTGTTTCTCTACTTCCAATTACTCCCCATAATTGTCTGCACTTTTAATATACCTCTGCACAGAATTTACTTTCTCACCTCTCATGCTCCCTACGTTTAAAAATTAGTATAATATACAGTGTGATATGTACCATCCATCTTCATGAAAATCCCTAAATCATTAACTTATTATCTGAACGATCCTAGATCTTCACCAAGGACAATGCTACCTTCAAATGTTGATTACATAATAACATTTTCTCTCCTCCCTGTGCTTGTACAAATAAGCCCAGAAGCATGGTATACACTTTTTCTTTGTTTTTCTTTAACCTTATTCCTGATTTCAAAAGCAATTTCATTCCTCCTTATTAATGTCCCCAATTTTGAAACTCACGTTATTAATTTATATACTGTAAAATATCTGTCTTGATTGTAAAGTCTACTAATGGGAACTTTATCTATCTTTAGTTTTCAGCCAATAACAAAGTGCCAGACAAAATGAATAAAAATACTTCCATCAAAGATCATCACAAAATTCTGATTAGGGAAGAAAAAGGTTTCTAAAATAATTAAAACAGAAAAACAGGGGGTGCTCTCAATGATCAAGTATCAAAATGGTAATGAAATTTTTAACAGCAGGACTGGAAGCTGATTAAAATGGAAAACACATTGAAATTCTTTAGAAAAAAATATATATGTACTTAGAACTCTGTGTCTGGTCAAAGTATTAATTAAGTGTAGATTAAATAAGGAAACTCTCTAAGAACTGCTTTCCATTTAGTATGTCATGGGGCTACTGGCAGATGTTTTCAATCAATGTAATGTACTGATTTGTGAAAAATGAAGACACTGAATACAGAAAATGGGAAATTTATAATAAAAGGGCAATAAAGATAATTATGAGGAGCAAATACATCCATTAGATAGGTTGACAGATAACATAGATGATCCCAGTTAGATTTCAATTCCAGATAAACTATTTTTAAGTGTAAGTACGTTCCAAATAATGGATGATCCATATTTATAATAAAATATTAGTCATTTATTTAAACTTCAAATTTAACTGATTTTATTTCTTTCTTTGTTAATTTATCTACTGAACCTAAGTAACCTTATCCAGGAAGGACATCAACAAGAAATGAAACTTCTAGATGGTGTGGTGTTTAAGTATTTTTTATTTTTATTTTTTAAATTTTACTTTACGTCTTGGATACGTGTGCAGAACATGCAGGTTTGTTACATAGGTATACATGTGCCATGGTGGTTTGCTGCACCTGTCAACCTGTCATCTAGGTTTTAAGCCCCACTTGCATTAGGTATTTGTCCTGATGTTCTCCCTCCCCTTGCCCCCAACCCCCAGACAGACCCCAGTGTGTGATGTTCCCCTTCCTGTGTCCATGTATTCTCATCATTTGATTCCCACTTATGAGTGAGAACATGTGGTGTTTGGTTTTCTATTCCTGAGTTAGTTTGCTGAGAATGATGGCTTTCCAGCTTCATCCGTGTCCAATGAGTTCACACAAAGGACATGAACTCATTCTTTTGTATAACTGCATAGTATTCCATGGTGGTTATTTGTCTTTGCCACATTTTCTTTATCTAGTCTATCATTGATGGGCATTTGGGATGGTTCCAAGTCTTTGCTGTTGTAAATAGCACTGCAGTAAACATACGCGTGAATGTGTCTTTATAGTAGAATAATTTATAATCCTGTGGGTACATAGCCAGTAATGAAATTGCTGGGTCAAACGGTATTTCTGGTTCTAGATCCCTGAGGAATTGCCACACTGTGTTCCACAATGGTTGAACTAATTTACACTCCCATCGATAGAGTACAATCATTCTTATGGCCAGGTGCAGTGGCTTAGGCCTGTAATCCCAGCACTTTGGGAGGCCGAGGTGATGGATCAACTGAGGTCGGGAGTTTCAGACCAGCCTGCCCAACATGGAGAAACCCCATCTCTACTAAAAATACAAAAATCAGTTGTACGTGGTGGCACACATCTGTAATCCCAACTACTCGGGAGACTGAGACAGGAGAATCGCCTGAACCTGGGAGGCAGTGGTTGCAGGAAGCCAAGATCTCTCCACTACACTCCAGCCTGGGTGACAGCAAAACTCTGTCTCAAAAAAAATAAAAGGGTTCCTATTTCTCCACCATCTAACCAGCATCTGTTGTTTCCTGACTTTTTAATAATTGCCATTCTAACTGGAGTGTAATAGTATGTCATTGTGGTTTTGATTTGCATTTCGTTAATGATCAGTGATGATGATTTTTTTCAAATGTTTGTTGGCCACATGTCTTCTTTTGAGAAGTGTCTGTTCATTTTTAATGTATTGAAATTATTTTGGAAATGTAAGGAAGAGAATAATCTGTTACCTAATAAATTCAGCAAATTTTTAAAAATGAATTATTAAATTTGGAAAAACATGTAACTAAATCAAAAAATGAAATGTAACTATAAATGACTAACTATGTCAGTTAATGTGTAGTCATAAATGTACAAATAAATCAATTCAACGAAGTGATAGGGAAAAGAGGTGTATAATCCAGGGCATATAATTAATGTGTTTGTTTTCCATACTAAAAAGTATTGAAAGGATAAACCATCATCTTCTATGGTATTGAATACATTGGTTTCTTTCATTTTTGGGAAATTATAAATAAAGCGGCCCCATATATTTTTGTGCAATTTTTAATGGACATAAGAGTTTGCTTAATTTATTTTGGTAAATACCACGGAGCATGACTGATGGCTTGTATGGTAAGAATATATTTTGCTTTGTAAGAAACTGTCAAACTATCTTACAAAATGGCTGTTCTATTTTGCAATCCCACTGATAATGAATGAACATTTCTCTTACTCTACATCCTTGCCAACATTTAATGTTGGATGTTTATGAAATATAAATTGTGAAACTTCTAGATGGTGGGATGTTGAAGCATTTTCAAATGTGCTGAAATTATTTCAGAAATTTAAGGAAGAAATTAAGATATTAGGAACCTTTAATTACCATAACAGCATCTTCATAATGTGGTAAATCATTTAGCAAGGTGGCAACAAAGAGATTTTTTCACATATGTAAACCATTTAATCTTACCAAATCTAAAAAGTAAAATGAAATAATTCTAGAAAGTAATGGTTACAAAGTAAACATCAGGAGAATAAAAATGATCTGTTTATGCTAACTTTTTATTGTAAGGTTAACTACTGCTTGACTAGTGAAACATATCTGTGATAATTTTTTCTTGAATTGGATTTTTATTCTTTATTTTACTTTCACTTTGTTTTTTGTTCTCTGGTTGTGGAATTTACCTTTGTATTATTTCTAATTCTGTTTGCAACTTGACTCAGAAAATAACAATATGTGTGTGTGTGTGTAAGCGAGTGCACACACACATACAGACATAATTCATCTGCGTTAGTGGTTTTACTATTTATAGCACTAATAGATTATCTAAGTGTTTTGTTGCTGTTTGGTTTTGTTTTGTTTTTTACAGGTCCTCGCTCTGTCATGCAGGTTGGAATGCAGTGGTGCCATCTCACTGCAACCCTCACCCCCTGGGTTTAAGCAAATCTCCTACCTCAGCCTCCCAAGTAGCTGAAATTACAAGTATGCACCACCATAGTTAGAATTACAAGCATGCACCACCACAACCGGCTAACTTTTGTACTTTTTTTTAGTAGAGACAGGGTGTATTAGTCAGGGTTCTCTACAGGGATAGAACTAATAGGATCTTTCTTTCTCTCTTTCTCGCTCTCTCTATATATACATATACATACATATATACACATATAGGTATATGTATATATAAAGGGGAGTTCATTAAAGAGTATTAAACTCACACGATCACAAGTTCCCACAATACACCATCTGCAAGCTGAGGAGCAAGGAAGCCAGTCTGAGTCCCAAAGCTGAAGAACTTGAAGCCTGCTGTTTGATGGCAGGAAGGATCCAGCATGGGAGAAAGATGTAGGCTGGGATACTAAGCCAGTCTAATCTCTCCACATTCTTCTGCCTGCTTTTGTGCTGGCAGCTGATTATATGGTGCCCACCCAGATTAAGGGTGGGTCTGCCTTTCCCAGCCCACTGACTCAAATATTAATTTCCTTTGGCAACACCCTCACAGACATACCCAGGTCTTCTACACAGGTCAAATAGGAGAGTTGAGCAGAGATGTGGTGGGAATCACCACTTCTGCATCTTTCAAGTCCTTGATGGTGGCACTAATCTCCATAATTCCTCCAGAAATGTGATATCATTTTCATTTACTATTGTTCTACGTAGAGGCAGCGTTAATGGCTTCCACTTGGCTTTTCCCACCATACTAGTCCTTGCCCTCCCAGTCAGGGAGCCAATGTGGAGGAATGCCACTGCTAGGTATGTCCATGCCAATTATGCATTCTGGCTCTGGGAAAATAACCACAAGATGAGTCTGGGGACTCACTGGACCCACTCTAAGTCGGATCTGAGCTAAAACTCCATTAATTACCTGACCTCCATAATCCCCCAGTTTAACTGGAGGACGACAATGATGTTTTAGGTCCCCTGGAATCAACATCAGCTCAGAGCCAGTGCCCAGTAGTCTCCAAAATGTCTGATCATTTCCCTTTCCTCGGTGTACAGTTACCTTGGTAAGAGGCTGGAAGTCTCCTTGGGGAAGAATGGGAGAAATATTAACAGCAAAAATTGTAAGTAGTGTAGTGGGGTTCTTCACCAAGGGGAACCAGCCTCCCCTTCATTCAAGAGATTCTGGGTCTGTAAACAGGCTCAAGCCGGAAAATTGATTGAAGGGCCGTGATTATCTGTTTTTATAATTCAAATTAGTCTTTTGTCCCTTTGACTTGGAAGTGTTCTGCCTATATAAATTAAGTATGAATGTAGTAGGCTTCATAGCAATTTAATTTCTAGAGACACCATGATTATCTAGCCAATGCCAGAGCTCTATATGAGTTAGACACTTCTGATTGCTACTTTGCCTCTGCTGTCCATTACAGTGGCTATGCCAACCTTGCCTTTGATAGTTGAGTGCTGCCACTTGGCCCCTGCCATCTCAGTACCCAATTATTCCCATTGTATTTAAATTTTGTAGTTAAGTGGCTGTGGTTCCCACTGTTAGATCTGACATACAGAGAAGAGCAATTATAGGGCTCTTCAAAGATGCAGGTGCTACCCTCACAAATCTATTTTGCAAAGCCTTGGTCAAGGGTGTATTTTCTGGACACTTCGAGCTGGTAAGAGTCAGTCTAAAGTGACTAATCCACTACACCATCCCAATCTCCCTAAGCCTTTGGATCCCTTCCTCTACATTAAACCAAGGGAGATTAGGCATTTCCAACTCACTGACAGTGGGCCATCTTCTAATCTATGTTTCAACTAACAAAGCGAATAAACTATTAGAACCTTTTTTAACTCTCTATGCTGCAAAATTAACTGTTTCTTCCAGAAAAAAAAAAAAAAAAAACAAAGGTACATCAGAGTTTATAAGCTCAGTGTCCCCAGCTTCATCAGAGTCCTCCCACATGTACCCATTCCAAGTTGCAGGGTCCCATTCTTTTCTGACCAGTGCCCTCATTTTAACAGGAGATTCCTGGTGAGGCTGTGCATGTACCTTTCATTACAGGTCAGTCACTGGCATGAGACATTGTTTGTTTTTCTATAATTTCAACTCTTTCTCTACAGGAAATAAGACTCTCACTCAGGGCAATCTTAGCAGATTTGAGGCTCAGTACCTGCTTCTGAAGCCAGGAGTTAGAATGCCTGAGTTCATCATTTTCCTTCATCACTTTGTCCAGTAAACTTAGGAGCAACCAACTAACTTCATAATGTTCCTTGGTTCTCCACATATGGTCAAAGGTACTATGTGTAGAGTTACTAAACTCCTTGCCTCTCATGAGTGGTGAGATGCACTTATTTTGCATAACTCTCTAACAGTTCATGCTAAGGACTATCAGTGTTCTCCAGACTACTAGAAGTAGAGTCCTTAGCATTTTGTGGTCTGATCATATTAAGCAGCCAACTCCATAGATTCCAAAACCAATAAAAGAACTCCATTCTTAATATTCTGTTCCTCTAGAACCACTCCTGGTACCAAAATCTGTATTTGTCAGGGTTCTCGAGAGGGACAGAACTAATTGGATCTGTATATATAAATAAATGGGAGTTCATTAAGGAGTATTAAATTCACATGATAACGAGGTCCCACATTAGGCCGTTTGTAAGCTGAGGAGCAAGGAAGTCAGTCTGGGTCCCAAAGTTGAAGAGGCTGAAGCCCGATGTTTGAGGGCAGGAAGCATTCAGCATGGGAGAAAGATGTAGGCTGCGAGGCTAAGCCAGTGTAATCTCTCCACCTTCTTCTGCCTGCTTTTGTGCTGGCAGCTGATTAGATGGTGCCTGCCCAGATTAAGGGTGGGTCTGCCTTTCCCAGCCCACTGACTCAAATGTTAGTCTCCTTTGGCAACACCCTCACAGACACACCCAGGATCAATACTTTATATCCTTCAATCCAATCAAGTTGACACTCAGTATTAACCATCACATAGGGTTTCACCATGTTGGCCAGGCTGGTCTGGAAATCCTGACCTCAAGTGATCCACCCACCTTGATATCCCAAGGTTCTGAGATGACAAGCATGAGTTCCCATGTCTGGCCAGATTATCTAAATTTTCAGTATTAACATGAGGGATGTGGTATTCAATTTAGGATTTCTGTACTATATTGGACTCATAGATAAAATGACCAAGAAATACATGTTTGTAGTTAAAGAATGAAATAATTCAGCTCTTAATCTTTTGGGTTTTCTTCATGAGAACTGTAATCTAGAATAAATCACTTAACTTCTTTTCAGTAACCATGTATGAAATGAAAATAAAAAACATATTTGTACAAACAATGGGGTTGTAATGCAAAAATGGAATAGCATACTCTATTATGCTTTGAAAATAAGACTTGTATCATTGCATGTTTACATTTATTTTAAATTATGCTTTTTAAAAAATGCAACCCTATGGATATGTCATCTATTAATATATTAATATTATACATCACGCTCAGCAACTTGAAAGTTTCATGTGATACATTTTATTATGTGAATTTTATGTTTGAAGATACATTGTTAATAGGCATAAACCATTTTACTAACTTTTCCTTTTTGAAAAATAAAGATACTCATCAAATACATAACTGGCCATGCTGGCTTATGCCTGCGATCCCAGCTACTCGGAAGGCTGAGACTGGAGAATCACTTGAACCTGGGAGAGGGAGGTTGGAGAGAGCTGAGACTGTGCCATTGCACTCCATCCTGGGCGACAGAATCAGACTCCGTATCAAACAAAACAAAATAAAACAAAAAACAAGAACATAACAAAGTAAATATAAATCTTAAATAACTTAGTGATCTTGCTCTGCTGAAAAAAGACACATACTTCAACCAGAACCAAAATAATTTTTATATATTACTAGTAAATGGTATAGTACCCATGGGATACTGACTTTAAAATAAATGTCATAACAGAATCTTTTTTGTTATTCCGTTCATGAATTGGATAAAATAATGAAAGATAGAAGCACACCATTAAACTTTTATCAAGGGTCTGCTGAAAATTGTAAAGTAGTCCAGGATATCCATAGTGTGTAAACATATCTATTTTCACAAGGGTTGTCCTCTGTCCATTTTCAAAGACTTTCAAGTCAGGTACAATAGTGGACATTATTTTAAGATTAAAGAAAAGAGTAAATCGATGAACATCAATGAAGGCGGAGGCTGGAAGAATGTGATTTGAGGCTAAGTCATTTAAATACATGAATTAAAAATTGTATCTGGAATACTATATGTTATATATAGTATACGTGCTATGTTTAATAAACCTTGAGATGTTTATATTATTCTATTTTATAATTGAGGGACTACAGTTTTAAGGAGTTCACATTTTCTATTCATATTCTAACATATCTGCAGTCTAAACTGTAACTCTCATTGCTTTAGAATTGTGGTTTTGCATACCAGAATTAAAATATTCCTAATGGATATATCATCCATTTCATTGTGAGTAAATCAAGCTCACTAACAGAGATGGAACTGGAACTGTTTTACAAAATTAACCGTTAAAAATGTACTTGTTATGTGTGTTCTTCATTAGTTTTATTTTTCTCTCTTTCTTTTGGCTTCACATAGATAAATATGATATTGAATAGGTAGGGTGAGTGGTAAGTCGGAGGAGTCAGGGAAATGCTGGGCTGTCCACTAGTAAATTACTATCATAATGAAGGCTGATATTTCTTTCTGGGCTTGTCTGATAGATGACAAGCAACTATATTCTAAAATTGGCTTTGTCAATTCATCCTAACCTAAACACAAAACATTTACTGCAGTATCTAGGTCTGTACATTTTCATATAGTGTAGCAACTGAAAAATTCCAGTTGTTGGATGATTTTTGATGACTGGGTTATTCTTCATTTCAGCTATTTAGGTCTGCTTAAAGTAACAAGGAATAGAATAAAAAACATGGGAAGATTGTTAGTTTACATTTTCATCTGAACAATTATCAAATGTGAGTATTTTGATAACATTTACCTGTAGCAAAAATAATGACTTATATGTGTTAAGTGTTTGGGTTCATCAAAATAACTTATTTATATGTAAGCAGGAAAAACCAATGTTTATTTAATGTGACTTGAAGGATTCTAAGAATGAACCTCTGTGAAAATATTACTCAGTTTCCTCTGACACATAGGCAAAAGTTTGATTTTCAGTAGAAATCAGAATATATTTTTATATTTATTTTAACCACATTTTCTAATAATCTTCTTTTAAAATATAACTGTCTTCTAGTGAAGTAACATATTAACTTCATGACAATTAAAATGATCACACTGGTGCCCATTATTTATTAAGATAATATAATTTTGTCATACATGTATTATGAGTAATCATGTAGCTTAAATGTTTGTTGACCAGCTCCCGAGATCTTGAGGAGGGCTAGAGAACTGGGCTTGGACACTTCCTAGCCAAAAAAAGTGACCACAGTCAAGTACAGGAGTGTTGAGTGAAGATCTCGCTGCTCCTGTCAACAGGCATAGACACTGTGGGTTACCTTCACCATACTCTTGACCCACAGTTCTTCTAGGGTTACTCTTGCCACCATTATTCTATGAACTGGAGATGGATCCTACTGATTCCCCACCATAAATAAAGGCATGGCCATTTATTTTATTTGATTCCGATTCAATGTCTGAGACAGGTGCATGAGATTAGTGGATTCTAGTTTCCAAGCAAACACACTAACAGCAAGAGAGACTTGGGAAGCAAGAATCCAAAAATTTCAAATTCTGTTGTTGGAAGTAGACATTTTGTTATAGTGGAAAAACTGCATGTTATATTAATTTAATGAGAAGCAAAAAAATAATAGTAAGATGGTTTCAACATCACCAACTTTGTGCAATATTAGTATAATTATTTGTTCTTTTATTTATACTTCTAAAATCATGCATTTTTTCTAACATAATGTAATTTTATTTTGTACAATCAAATACATGTTAATCTTCCAATCAAAAGGGTTAAAGCAAATTACTATGAATTACCGAAACCAATGTAAGACCATGATCATCCAGTCATGCCTATTCAAATCTTGCTTTTGTTAAAATGTTATCTTGATATTACCAACAACATGCACCCTTTATTGAATAAAAAAGAAAATGAAGTGTACAGAAGAGGGAAAGTATTTGCTTAATCTAACCACACATATGACAGAGCAAGAAAGGAAATACGGGTTATTGCTCATAAGTCTTCATTTTTTAATTGTCAATAGATCATGGTTGGTTTTTATTATTACTTTTGTTTGCCAATCACAACGCAAGTCCTGTACCACAGCCAACAACTCAGCTGTTAAGTTTTTGCCCTGTGAGGTAATGTATCTATCTATAGATATTCATTGATTTTTGTCAGCTTTATTGACACATAATTAACAAATATAGATTGTATACATTAAAGATGTACAACTGATGTTTTGATATATTTATATACAGTAAAATAATCACCATATTGAAATTAATATATCTATCTCTTCACATGATTACTTTGTGGTGAGAACTCTTAAGATTTACCTGCTTAGCAAATTTTAGGCATACAGTGTACAATAATGTTAGTTAAAACCACATTGATATACATTAGATCTTCAGAACTCATTCGTCTTGCGTAACTGAAATTGTGTACCCTGTGATAAACATCTCCCATCTCTCCCTACCCCTAGCCACTGAAAACCACCATTTTACTCTATGCTGCTGTGAGTTTGACGATTGTAGAGTCCACATGTAAGTGAGATCACACAGTATTTTTCTTTCTGTGTGTCTGGCTTATTTCACCTCGCATAACTTCCTCCAGATTTACCTATGTTGTCACAAAAGGAAGGATTTCCTTCTTTGTTAAGGCTACATATTATTTTGTTACATATCTGATATAGCAAGAATTTTTTAATCCATTTGTCAACAGATATTTAGGTTGTTTCCATATCTTAGCTATTGTCAATGGTGGGGCAATTAGCATGGGGATATAAATATCTCTCTGAGGCACTGATTTTACTTCCTTTGTCTGCATAACCAGAAATAGGTTTGCTGAATCATATGATATTTCTATTTTTAATTTCTTGAGAAACCTCCATACTATTTCTGTAATGGCTATACTAACTTACTTTCCCACCAACAGTGCACAAGCATTTTTTTAGCCACATCCTTGTCAACACTTATCTTTTGTCTTTTTGATAATAGACATTCCAACAGGTGTCAGCTGACAATCTCATTGTGGTTTCTTCACTCTTAAGGAATCTGAATTTTTCTTGCCTCTAACTGTGTAAGGTGGTTGTGTTTTTTTAAAGCTGTACCATTTCACTTAGCATCAGAAATATAAACCTAGCATCTTAATGTAAACTCTCTAAGAAACAGACCCAGCCTCTATAATTCAAGTAAAAGTAGTAGATTTGGAAAATGAAATGCTTAAGGAAGTAGGGAATTGATAATAGAATAAATGCCTATTAATGACTATAGTATTACGACAACTGCCCTAAAGTGCTACTCAGGCTTAATCCACTGGAGAAACACTGGGAAAGGATGCAAGTGCACACTTCTATCAGCCCTATTCATGGGGTCAATTATCTGTGGTTTTTATACCCTAACTCCTAAGCGTCGTTGATGAGGGCTGCTCCTGGGTGCTATATATCCCTGCATATCCTGCCTGCTGCCAAAACTATGTAGGAAACTGATCTTTCCGAAATCCAAGGGAAAGGAGTTTTCAGCTTCAGGGATGAAGATACTGTTGAAAATCACCCAGAGAATATGAAAGGTCTAGGGAAAATGGGCCAGGCATTGCCAGGGTGAGCTACATTTTGGGATTCTCTTGGGCTTAAATTATTTTTCTTCTCCTTGTATTCATTGGTAACAAATACTACAGATTACATCACTGATGACTTCACAAACACAGGACATTCATACTGTCACTCAAACTGCTACAACTGCAGCTACAGGAACTGGATGCAGCTGCCACTGTCCCCTTGTCTTCCTTGACTTCTCACGTGATTAAATTTTAATTCAAGTCTATGGTAGGTGCGTTTGATTGGTGAAGCCTATATCAAAGATTTTAATGTGTATTAAAGGGCTTAAAAGATAAATATCAGTAGTTTTCACAGTTTAAAATAATATGAAGCTGTCTCTGATTACAATTCAGTGATTCTCAAAAAGAGGGAAGGAAATTGTACTGCAGAGAAACTTAAGTGAATAAAAATTCAAGTACAATCATCTTATATAAATACTTTTTATTTCTTTCTTTCAGGATAACTTTCACAGAGGTAATGGAATTTTTATTAGAAGAAAGAAATCTAAGCAATGTACAGCAGTCTGAAGGTTAACTATGTAGTGAGGAATAAGCAATGGGCATTCCAAGTATCGATTTTCTGTTTCTAAAACTATTACTCGGTCAGGTGGTTAAGTAGATTATCTTATTGGCAACCATCTGCACTTCTCCCTGGATTACACCTTTTGCCATAACTTGAAGGGCCCTTCAAACGTGAACAGTGTGCAGTTTTCTGTTTCTTCACATTAGCCTCAGCCATACAATATGCTTTGGCCAACAGAATGAAGCAAAAGTCATGATGGGCCAGTTCGAAACATATGCTTCAAGAGTCCCTACATCTTTTCATCTGTGCATAAGCTCCTCTGAAATTGCTGGGAAAGTGAGAACATTCCTAGTAAGTTCATGGGACTGAGGTGTGGATTAGGGGCCCTTGAAGCAGAGCTGCCCACAGCTGAGCTCAAGCTAGATAAATGAACCATAGCTAGACACAAACAAATATGAACCCAATTCATACCAGCAGAGATGCACATTATCACAAAATTTAGGTCAACTGACCTCAGTCTGACTCAAGACGTAAAACATGATTATTGTATGTTCCTTATATTTCTGTGGGTTATTTTCTGCACCGAACTTTTGTTTCTATAGCTAATATATCACCCTACCAAGAAAGGGAATATGAAATCTACAATTCTTCTTAGGAATTCCATTGTACATGTTCCATTCCTCTTTACTCTGCTGTGTGGTCTTTTTATTAAGCCAAACTTGTATATACCTCAGATGGTTAAGGGAGTGTTGTTTCCAAGCATCTTGAATATGTGAACAGTGATAAGTCAATAAACAAACAGGTATGTCAATATATTGGCAACTTAAAAGAAACACATAGTTTCTTCTTCAGTATGCAATATAGTTTGACTGTGTCCCCACCCAAATCTCATCTTGAATTGTAGCTTCCATAATCCCCACATGTTGTGGGAGGGACCTGGTAGGAGGTAATTAAATCATGGGGGCAGGTTTTTCCTATGCTGCTGTCATGATAATGAATAACTCTCACGATATTTGATGGGTTTATAAAGGGGAGTTTCCCTGCACTCGCTCTCTTGCCTGCCACCATGTAAGATGTGACTTTGCTCCTCATTCACCTTCTGCCATGATTGTGAGGCCTCGCCAGCCATGTGAAACTGTAAGTCAAATAAACCTCTTTCCTTTCTTTTTTTTTTTTTTTTTTTTTTGAGACGGAGTCTCGCTGTGTTGCCCAGGCTGGAGTGCAGTGGCCGGATCTCAGCTCACTGCAAGCTCCGCCTCCCGGGTTTAGGCCATTCTCCTGCCTCAGCCTCCCGAGTAGCTGGGACTACAGGCGCCCACCACCTTGCCCGGCTAGTTTTTTTGTATTTTTTAGTAGAGACGGAGTTTCACCATGTTAGCCAGGATGGTCTCGATCTCCTGACCTCGTGAACCGCCCGCCTCGGCCTCCCAAAGTGCTGGGATTACAGGCTTGAGCCAGCGCGCCCGGCCACCTCTTTCCTTTCTAAACTACCCAGCCTCAGGTATCTTTTTATTAGCAGCATGAGAACAGACAGGTACAGTATGTGAAAAAATAAAAATGGAAAAACATTTTAAAGAAATTTTTTTTTATAAATAAAGAAAACCTTCATTTACCTCATAAACCAGGTAATTTTTTTCTCTGCTGATTTTGCAAAAATTATCTTCAATAAAAAGAAATGAATTTGATTAATGTAGTAAAATTAAATCTTTTCTCTGTTCTAGTCCATGGTTTTGTCTTTTGAGACAAAAATAATTTTTTTAAAAAATTATATTTGTTTATGTTTCTTGAGTTCCAGAATAAAGTCAGGCAAAACAATCGATAGTATTTAAATCATTGTAATATTGCTCTTTAATATTATATACCTTAAAAAGTGGATTTAACACCAGGCTGAGTACAGAGTAGTTACACATAAATGTAACAAATTAGAAGAAAAGAAAAGAGAGAAATACGAAATCAGAAAGAAGTACAAATTGACCAAAGAGGGAAAATGTTGGGACTCAAAATACTCAAAGGAGAAAATGGAAGGTTGATTGAGATGAGGGGGAAAAAAAGAGACTACTGTAGAGCAATCTATCATTGAAGAGGTAGAACATCTTTGCGAACCAGAAGGAAAAGGTTCTTAGGCAATTGCACAGCATTTGACTGAGAAATCTATCACTTCCATCTCTCTTCATTTTTATCTTGATTCAGTAGGATTTTGAAGTTTATTGTGAGGTACACAAGTTTTCTTCTTAATAACATCAATTTTCTTGTAAGTTCCTAAACAATATTTATATCTGTGCCATTCTTATATGTCCAACCTCCTTTAAAAGTATGTTGTTTAACACATTGTTCAAACATACTCTTCATACTCTAATTTTACTATAAACTTCTTATTTAAAAACCCTGGTATTGCTTTGTTGTTTTTTGTGCTTTTTGTTACCCTTTGTAAAGGAGTAGTAGGACATATTTTTGTAAACTTACTACTCTTTTTATGTGAGGTGGTGACCCCAAAATGTATTCTTCTGAAATATTTAACACCCATTACCCACTATGTGACCTCACTGTCTCTCACAGCATTGAAAGCTGACTCTAATGTCCTATAATCTAGAATTGTAATAATGATTCATTTCTTGCATTCAGTACTTCCTCATGCTTCTACTCAGTTCTTTTTCTTTCTCTAAAGTCAACATTATAAAGTTTCATTTGTTTACAAAAGTGCCCCAAACTACAATCATCTTGTTTGTTCTCAGCTGATTGTCTCATTTTCTATTTTAAAACTGGAAAACCAAAATGAACTTGTTCTTCACCTACAAAAATCTTCACATCCCCACCCATCCTCCCCTCATGTCCATGTGGAAGAGGCTGGTGTCTGCTCTCACACTCAATATCACATTTCCTGTGTTCTCTATCACCTGCATGCCTCCCACACCTGTGGGATGTTGTACCATTGAATATGTACTCACGATGATTCTTTAGCCACTAATTTTCGCTGGCTCTTTGACCTCAGTATTTAAGATGTATGCTCCTCCCATCCTAAGATATGAAATGAAACACAAGGTATGAAACAAAACACAGGCATTTTCTGCACTGTTTCTGTCCCATACTTTTGATCTTTTCGCAGCCAGATGTCTTGAAAAGAGAGTTTGAGGCACACTATCTTTACTTCCATTGATACAGGAGAGGGGTAGGGAAGGGCTGGGTAGAGAAGGGCAGGTACCTGGCTAGGGCTCCACTCCAGGACCCGTGCCCATGGACCTAGGTGAAGACAGACATTTGTTTTCTTGCACAAATGTTGCATTTCCCAAGACCACCCAGGCCCGCCACGACCCCATCCTGTGCCTATAAAAACCTCAGCATCCTAGTGGGTACACACAAGTGGCTGAACGTCAAGAGGAACACACTGGCCTAAGAGCACATCAATAGGGATCAGCAGGCTGGCAGGCCGTCGATCAGTGGAAAGATGTAGTTTGGCCGGGGCAGTTAGAGGAGAGCCCAGCTGCTGAGAATCCCAACTACGGAAGAAAACCACCTTTCCACTCCATCTCCCTTCTGACTCCCACATCTGCTGAGAGCTACTTCTACTCAATAAAACCTTACACTCATTCTCCAAGCCCACAGGTGATCCGATTCTTCTGGTACACCAAGTCAAGAAACCCTGGGCCACAGAAAGCCCTCCGTCCTTGTGATAAGGCAGGGGTCTAACTGAGCTAACACAAGCCACCTACAGACAGCTAATCTAAACGAGCAACCTGTAACACATGCCCACTGGGGGTTCAGAAGCTGTGAACACTCACCCCTAGACACTGCTATGGGGTCAGAGCCTCACAGCCTGACCATCTGCATGCTTACCTTAGGGGCTTAACCAATGGGGCGTCTAAGAAGTGAGCTACACCCCCATCTCACGCCCTGCGAGGGGGATAAGGGAACTTTTCCCATTTCGCCATGGCACTCGTACCTCAGCTCCTTGTGGTTAGCTCTAAGCCTCCACTAAGCCCTAGATACTGAACTATCTCTCCATTTTGAGGTTGAAACTTTAATCGAAATTCTATTTGTGACAGCCCACTGGCAAATCACAGGATGCTCAACTTCAAAATATAGAACATCAGCCTGTATTAATCAATCATCATGTTGGTTCTTCTATAATTACTAGTTTAGTAACGACATTTCAATTCTATAAATTATACAGGTTGCAATCTTAAGACTCATTACAAAGACCTTTCTGCAATGTAATTTCTTCTGTTGAAATACTTTATCATTCTTACACGTTTTTTCATTTCTCAGCTCTGTTTCCACAACTCCACTATAGGCCTTAAAAACCACATTCTTAAGTAGTCACTCCTCTCCTTGTTTTGTGTTTCACTCCCCTCACTCCCAGCCACAAATCATTCCTCTCATGCAATTTGAGTTCCTAAATTACAAATCTGATCAGGGAATTCCCCAAGCATCAATTCTTCAATGACAACAAAGTTCAAGTATAAGCCAGTACCTCTTCAGCATGTCACTCAAGCTGCATAGGAGGGGTACAGCTCACACACAGTGTCATGGTCTCCACCCATTCTACTTGCCCACTCATTCTTCTCTCCCTTCTCAATTGTTTCATTCCTCCCTCTTGGAATCCTTAACATAAATGGCATTGCTCAGAGAGAATTTTTGGACCACTTTCTTTTATTTTATGCTCCCTTAACATCCTGAACTTCTTTAACACAGTCAAACCATAATATTAATTTTTACATTAATATTAATTTTATATGTATTTTTCATTAACCTTGCCTGAAATATTTACACTCAGTAGTTGAGGCCAATTTGTTCTTTATTCATTATTTATACTCCAGCACCTAACAAATTATCTTAACTTGTTGAGTAAAGGAGGTTAACTCTATCCAAGGAGCACTGACAAAGCCTTCCATAGAATTAGAAAGGTAAAGATATGACATAATTTGTGCTACAGAAATTTTTCTCGCTCCAATGCACAGTAATAGTGAAATATTGAGGCTGGTGGATATTTTGTGAGACATAGAGGTTATCTAGATAATATAGTGTCTGAGACCAGAGAAGTGACAGAGAAATAGAAAAGATTAGACAGATCCCATAAAATGTAAGTGGTAAGATTAGTAAGACTTGACAAGAGCTGATACATGGAATGGGAAAGAGGGAGATGGACAGCTTGAAAAAAATCGAGTTTACCAATTGATACAATCAGTTGGACGGCGATGTTGGAGAACAGAGGAGAAAAGCTAGTTTGGATAATGCAGATGTTTTCTCTCGCATATGGCAAGTATTCTACTGAGTAGAATTCATGTTAAAGCAAGTGTTCTAATGTTGTTTTATTATTTAAATTAATTAAATATCCAACATAGTATTAGGATTATGTACAGTAAAAAAGATATGTCTCACTAATTAAGACAGATTTTCAAAGCAACTTTTATTCTATTTTAGATTTATTAAACACTAATAGTCTCTCAAAGAAAGCTTCATTAAATGTGTCTGAGATGATTCTAAGAAAAGTTATAATTCAAAGGGTAACTCACCATGATCTTGAATTTTACTTTTCCTACACAAATATGATTTGCAATAATAAAAACATTTTGCCACTATTAACATTTTTATAAAGATATGTTTTACAGTGCCCCAAGATGTTTCTAAATATTCTGTATTCATGTCTTTTTATCATTTCTTTTTGCCGATTTAGAAGTGTAAACTTGGTTCAAATAGTGAGTCTGTGCTGCCACCTGCTGGAAAGTGTGAGAAAATTATCTGTTTTAATGGAATAGCACTGATGTACGCTGCATTAAATAGAAAACAATCCAGGTAATGTTCAGGATATTTTTTTCCTAATAAAAGAGTATCAAAATGGGCCTGGCGCGTTGACTCACACCTGTAATTCCAGCACTTTGGGAGGCCGAGGTGGGCGGATCACCTGAGGTCAGGAGTTCAAGACCAGCCTGTCCAACATGGAGAAGCCCAGTCTCTACTACAAATACAAAATTAGCCGGGCAGGGTGGCGCATGCCTGTAATCCCAGCTACTCAGCAGGCTGAGGCAGGAGAATTGCTTGAACCCAGGAGGCAGAGGTTGCCGTGAGCCCAGATCTTGCCATTGGACTCCACCATGGGCAACAAGAGTGAAATTCTCTCTCAAAAAAAAAAAAAAAAGAAAGAAAGAAAAGAAAAGAAAAGAAAAATATATATATCAAAGTGAGGTGTGTTGACTTTTAATCTTGAAGGTTTCACTATACTACTACAGTCTTTTGAAGCTCAGGTTACATTGGAAACCTCTATTTTTAAAATAAAACTGTAATTCAATTTTTAAGAATTAACAATAAACTACATAAAATATAGAGATAAAAATATAAATTCAACTAGAATTTTACATTATGTCAAAACTATTTATCAATAATTTGCTTGACAGTTCAAAAAATGGTTAATATATAGTTTTTACTTAGGGACAATAACGAAAGGAAACAGTGAACTGATTTGCAGACCTCAGTGTAATATGGTCCCGTAGAAGTGCTCTTTAAGTGGATTCAAAAACACCTGCATTAGAGTCAGCTGAAACTACCCAGCGAATATTGAATCAGAATCTCTATGGAGGCCGGTGACAGTCAGTTTGAGAAGCACTCTTGAGTAACATACCATGATATGTTGCATGCTATATCACATATGTCATGCGGGATAGGAGGAGGGTGCAGGGAATAGGGTGTGAATTGTCACTAAAATCCTGATGGTTCTTCTCTTCTCTTCTCTTCTCTTCTCTTCTCTTCTCTTCTCTTCTCTTCTCTTCTCTTCTCTTCTCTTTTCTTCTCTTCTCTTCTCTTTTCTTTTCTTTTCGAGACAGAGTCTCACTCTGTCCCTCAGGCTGGAGTGCAGTTGTGCAATCTCAGCTCACTGCAACCTCTGCCTTCCTGGTTCAGGCGATTCTCCTGCCTCAGCCTCCCCCAGTAGCAAGTGCTGGGATTACAGGCGTGAGTCACCGTGCCCAGCCCATCACGGCCTTTAAAAGATGTGAGGATGTGGGGCTCCTTTCTGTAATGAAAGGTTCAGAGTTGTTTTATTTCTTTTCTTTTTTTTTTTTTTTTTTTTTTTAAGGCTGAGTCTTGCTCTGTCGCCAGGCTGGAGTAGAGTGGCACGATCTTGGCTCACTGCAGCCACCTCTCGGGTTCAAGTGATTCTCCTGCCTCAGCCTCCCGAGTATCTGGGACTACAGGCGCCCGCCACCACATCTAGCTAATTTTTGTATTTTGTTTTGTTTTTGTTTTTGTTTTGTTTTGTGTTTCATATGGAGCCTCACTCTATCGCCCAGGCTGGAGTGCAGTGGCGCGATCTTGGCTCACTGCAAGCTCCGCCTCCCGGGTTCACGCCATTCTCCTGCCTCAGCCTCCCGAGTAGCTGGGACTACAGGTGCCCGCCGCCACGCCCGGCTAGTTTTTTGTATTTTTAGTAGAAACGGGGTTTCACCGTGTTAGCGAAGATGGTCTCGATCTCCTGATGTCGTGATCCACCCACCTCGGCCTCCCAAAGTGCTGGGATTACATTCGTGAGCCACCACGCCCAGCAAATGTTGTATTTTTAGTAGACGCAGAGTTTCACCCTGTTGGCCAGGATGGTCTCAATCTCCTGACCTTGTGATTTGCCTGCCTTAGCCCCGCAAAGTGCTGGGATTACAGGCGTGAGCCACTGCGCCTGGCCGTTTATTTCCCAACTTTTTCCTTACCATTCACCTAGATTATTTTTAGTAGAAAAAAAGTTTAAGTGCAAACAAATGAGTATTTTATTAGTAGTCTTTTAGGAATATAGAAAAGCAGATAAAAAATTTAAAGAATGAAATAAATATTTTCTAAATAACTAGAATATCACCTTACTTTTCCTCATGACTCCCTCACCTGGTCTGCTTGTGGACCTTAGGGTAGCCACCGCTAATCACTGGGTCTGATGCTCTCTGTTTTCAAAGTTATTAACTGTTGATTCAATTTATTTAATAGATATAGGCCTATGCAGATTGTTTATTTCTTCTTGAGTTTTATTTTAATTGTGTTTTCAAACAATTGGTCCATTTTATCTAGGTTCTCAAAGTTATGGACATAGTTTCATTCACAATACTCCCGGACTATCATTTTAATATCCATGAAATCAGTAGTAATATTTCTGTTACTTGTAATTTGTTTCTCCTTTCTTTTTTTTTTTGGTTAGCTGGTTGGAGGTTTATAAATTTTATTAATGTTTTCTAATAGCATACTTTTCACTGATTTTCTGTTTTGATTTTTATTAATTTATTCTCAAATTTTTACTATTTATTATTTCTACTTATTTGGGATTTACAATTTTTTTTAGTGTTGTAATTTGTGATACTAGAATACTGATTTTAAATATTTCTTCTTTTGTAACGTACGCATTTTCTTACAACTTACCCTCTAGGAATTATTTTGCTGCATCATACAAATTGCAATAAGTTTATTTTCATTTTTATGGAGTTCAAAATATTTATACATTTTTTTCAGACTTATTCTGAGACCTAGATGTTATTTAGAAATGTGTTATTTAATTTCCATGTATTTGGAATTTTCCAAGTATCTTTTAATTATTTATCTCACCTTTGATGCTATTTTGGTCTAAAAATATACTTTGACATCTACTTTTTAAAAATAATTTGTTGAGGTGTGTTTTATTGCCCAGAATGTGGTCTGGTTTAGTGAATGTTTCATGACATCTTGAGAAAAATGTGTATTCTCCTGTTGGAGGATGAAGTATTTTATAAACATCAAGCGTATGCAGTAGATTGATGATGTTGCTCAATTCAATGATACCAATTTTGTTCAACTATACTGATTTTCTGCCTCCTTGGTCTGTCAGTTACTCATAGGGGGGTCTTGACATTTTCAAATATAACAATAGATTTGTCTATATCACCTTGCATTTCTATGAGTTCTTGCCTTACATATACTGACATTATTATTAAAGATATTCACATTAGGGATTGTTACACCTTCTTGGAGAAATGACCGTTTTTTCATCACGTAATGCCTCTCTCTATCCCTGATATTTTATTTTCCTCTGAAGTCCGATTTGTCTAAAATTAATATATATTAATTTTATATATAAATAATACCGGTTATGAGCTGAATTGTGTTCCTCTAAAATTTTTATGTTGAAGTCCTAACCCCCAGTACCTCAGAGTATGACTGCACTTAGACATAGCATCCTTAAAATGAAAATTAAGTTAACATGAGATTTGGTAGTATAGGCACTAATTCATTACAATTTGGGTCCTTAAAAGGATGACCCAGACACATGCAGAGGTAAGACCATTTAAAGATGGAAAGAAGATTACTGTCTACAAGACAAGGAAAGAGGCTGTAGAAGAAACCAACCAGGCCAAAACTTTGATCTCAAACTTCTAGCCTTCAGAATTGTGAGAAGATAAATTTATGTTGTTTAAGTCAAACAGTGTGTGGTATTTTGTTATAACAGCCCTAGCAAATGAACATAGTACCTCTGTTATCTTTAGATTATTACTGCTGCTATGCCACGTCTTTTCCATCCCTTCACTTTTAATCTTTCTCTCTTAAAGATTTCTTGGTGATGACATATAAGTGGGTCTCAACATTGTATCCACTCTATCTTTTAATTGGTATAGTTAGACCATTGAAGTTTAAAGTGATTATTAATGAATTTGGATTCGTGTCTACCATTCTGTAACTGCTTTCTGCCCCTTGTTCTTGTTATTTTTGTGTATATATTTATGGGTCACATAGGATGTTTTGATGCAGGGATACAATGTGTAATGACCAAATCAGGATAATTGGGATATCCATCACCTCAAGCATTTATCATTTATTTCTATTAAGGAAATTTTAATCGCACTCTTTTATATATTTTATTTTAAAATATATAATAAATTATTGTTGAGTATAGTCACGCTGTTGTGCTATCAAATACTAGGTCTTATTCAAACTATCTAACTATATTTTTGCACCTATTGACCATCCTCGCTTGCCTCCTCTTCCTGCTACCCTTCTCAGCCTCTAGTAACCATCACTCGGCATCCACTCTTTTTTTTCTGCCTTCTGTGGTGTTAATTGATCACTTTTTAAAAAACAATCTCATTTTTTCTCCTCTCTTAGCATTTTAATTATGGTTTTATCTTTTATTGGTATTTGCCCTAAAGGTTACAACATGATTTACAACTATTGTAAGTATTAAGTCTTCTCTCAGGATTTCTTTTTTCTTTTTTTCTTTTTTTTTTTTTTTTTTTTTTTTGAGACACTTTTTCACTCTGTTACCCAGGCTGGAGTGCAGTGGTACAATTTCAGCTCACTGCAGCCTTGACCTTACAGGCTCAAGTGATCCTCACATTCCAACCTCCCAAGACTGGACTACAGGTACATGCCACTGCATGTGTGTGTGTATATATATATATATATATATATATATATATATGGAGAGAGAGAGAGAGAGAGAGAGAGAGATGAGGTCTCACTATGTTGCCCAGGCTGGTTTCAAACTCCTGAGCTCAGGTGATCCTCCTCAGCCTCCCAAAGTGCTGACATCACAGGCATAAGCCACTGTGCCTGGCATATTCTTTCAAATAATGATATACCACTTCATGTGCAGTGCACATATCTTCTAAGAAAATACTCTCAATTTGTCCCATCTGCCCCTCATAACATCATCATATATTTCATTTCCACACTTTCTATAATTAACAAATACAATTTTTGTTGTTATTACGTTAACAAACTTTTATCTCCTAGATCAACTAGGAATTAGAAAAATACAATATTTTATTTATCTATATATATTCCTTCTCTAATACTTTTCCTGAATTCTTCATGTAGATACAAGTTTCTGAACTATATCATTTTTCTTCCTAAATAACATTTTAAAACATTTTTACAAGACAATTTTATAGGCAACACATTTCTTCAGTTTTTATTTTTCAGAAAAAGTATTCTTCTTCACTTTTAAAGGATCATTTTGTAGAATACAGAATTTCAGGTTGGCCTTCATTTCTGTTTTTCTTTTCTTTTAATATTATAATTATCTGACTACTCTTTTCTTGCTTTAAAAATGAGTGAATATTAGTAGCTTATGTCATTCATTAAAAGGTTGAGTTGCTAGCAATTAGAAGAATAAATGTTTTCTTTATGAGGTTTAGTTTTAATGAATATAGAAGATGTGCTTTTTATCAAATATTAAAAATGTTTAAGAATTTATCTTTTAAATAAAGAAAAAACTTAATGCTGAATAATTCATGCTAGTCTAGTTTAAAATGAATAGAACAAAACACTAAAATGTTTAAGATAAATGAAAATACTTTTTATTTAAATAAAAGTACAGGCTTTCAGGAGAGATATTTAGATTTGACTTTTTCAAGTGATCTACTTTTAAATACTTACAATTATTTTCAATTATCTTTCTGTTCAATTTATGAAATGAAGGCTTTACTTTTCAATAAGCAATCTGCATTCTATTAAAGATTGAAAGCAATACCCTTGACTTAGTTATTCTTCACTGAAGCAAACTGTTTCTTGAGACTCAATGCTTATCATATGGCAAAAATGCAGATTTCAAAAAATTAATTTCAGGCTTGAAAGACAAGAGGCATACATACATCTTATATAATTACTGTATAAAAAAGAATGTGACTTTGATTTCTGAAGTACTAAATGGTCGTGTTCTGGAACTCCTTCGAGGTATTGTAAGTTAGATGCTAATTTGCATTGGAGCCTACATGGAAATAATCAGTACAAAATAACAGATCCAGTATGTGTGTTTGATGGAATTAGAATGATAATCAGAAATGCTTCAATTAACAAATGGCAAGAGTCCATATTAAGTTTAAACTCAGGCCCTGTGAACAATAAAGGGTTTTAAAATGTTTCATAAGAAAACATATTTTTACTCAATAGTCTTTAAATCTGATGTTGTAAAATCATACATAAAAGAAAATGATTTGGTGGCTTGTCATGCCCTACATGCCTTACCTTCCAGATTACTTGTGATCCAACAAATAATTGAAGCTCCCCCACATTTTTTAGCATACATGCTG
This sequence comes from Theropithecus gelada, assembly GCF_003255815.1. Classification (NCBI taxonomy): domain Eukaryota; kingdom Metazoa; phylum Chordata; class Mammalia; order Primates; family Cercopithecidae; genus Theropithecus; species Theropithecus gelada. The sequence goes on along the minus strand of NC_037685.1, from coordinate 24,159,716 downwards.
TCAAAAAGACCAGGGCTTTGATCTCCATGCCATCAGATTGTAAAATTTGATTTCATTCTGTCAGAGTCATAAATTTCCTTCTGCTAATTGCCCTTATCCATGGAAGAAATTCATTGTATTATACCAGTCGTGTTTTTGAAACCAACCTAATCGTCACACAGACTGTTTTTTTTTTTTTCGAGATGGAGTCTCTCTCTGTCACCTAGGCTGGAGTGTAGTGGCACTATCTCAGCTCACTGCAACCTCCGCCTTCTGGGTTCAAGTGATTCTCCTGCCTCAGCCTCCTGAGTAGCTGGGATTACAGGCACGTGCCACCACACCCGGCTAATTTTTGTACTGTTAGTAGAGACGGGGTTTCACCATGTTGTTCAAGCTGGTCTTGAACTCCTGACCTCATGATCCACCCGCCTCAGCCCCACAAAGTGTTGGGATTACAGGCGTGAGCCACCGCTCCCAGCCTTTTGCTTGTTTGTGATAAATATAGAAATTGACCCTTCTGGTCTTAAAGCATGAAACTTGTATTTGTTTTATCTGAGTTCTTTCCTCAGGAAATCACCTCAGGCCTCTCAAAAAGAAAAAAAAAAATGTAGCAAAGAACTGAAACTCACCACATAACCATATCCAGACAATAAGATGCCAGTATCCCTTATTCATTGTGATTGCTTCCTTGTTCCTCCCTAGTTACTGTTTTCTTACACATTGTTACATCTCTTTTCTGTTATATAAACCCCTTATTTTGGTTGGTCAGGAAGATGGATTGGAGACTGAACTCCCATCTCCTCAGAAGCAGCACCCAGTTCAGGCCTTCTTCCTTGGCAATACTTTTCATCTCAGTAATTGGCTTTCTGCACTGTAAGCAGCAGGACCTAGACTGGCCCTGGTGTTTTGGTACCATTTTCAGTATTCATGATCATTAGTATAAAAAGTGCCGAGACAAGCTTGGTGGGGGAGACCTTGACCCAGGGGCTCTAGAGGAATTAAAGACCCACACACAGAAATATAGAGGTGTTAAGTGGAAATCATGGGTCTCACGGCCTTCAGAGCTGAGAGCCCCAAGCAGAGATTTACCCACGTATTTATTAACAGCAAACCAGTAATTAGCATTATTTCTATAGATGTTAAATTAACTAAAAGTATCCCTTATGGGAAACCAAGGGATGGGATGATTTAAAGGAATAGGTTGGGCTAGTTAACTGCAGCAGGAACACGCCCTTAAGGCATAAATCGCTCATGCTATTGTTTGTGGCTTAAGAATGCCTTTAAGTGGTTTTCCACCCTGAGTGGGCCAGGTGTTCCTTGTCCGCATTCCTGTAAACCCACAACCTTCCAGCGCGGGTGTTAGGGCCATTATGAACATGTTACAGTTCTGCAGAGATTTTGTTCATGGCCACTCTTGGGGCCAGTTTATGGCCAGATTTTGGGGGGCTTGCTTCCAACAAAAAAGATTATCCATTCTCCATAGTTCTGTGCAACTTTCTCCTCTCTTAACACATTTGTCTTCCACCTCACCCCAGTCATCCAATCTAATTGCCACAACTAGATTTTAAATTAACAATAATTGAACCAACGCTTGAGTCTTGTTTTTAATCATGACTTCGTCTGGCCACCACCGTCTATCTTGATAGCTCAGTCTCTCCAATACCCTAATTCTAAAATTATATAGACCCTCGTGTGATGCATAAGCTAAATATGCATATATTTTCACATTTTATCAACCCTCTCATTCTAGTGTTGCTGCATACAGGTCTTAGAACCAATGACCCAAATATGCAAAGGTCATTGCCTAATGATCCTCAGTGCATAAACACCGAGGTTTGCTTTCTCTCCATCGATTAAATCTCCTGAGGTTGAGGGAGTGTGGATCACAGTGCCCTTAAGTTAAACATTCTGTCTGCACTGGAGTAGTGCATATAGCTGGACAACTCCCCCTGTTACCCCGCATCCAACACACATGCTCATCTTTAATTCATCAATATAAGTCTACAGGTGGTTCTCCTATACTTTCCACATCAGTTAATTTTTTCTGTTTTTCTATGCAACTATTCCACTTTTTTTTCTCCTGTTATCAGTCAGCAGATGATTTTGCTTGTTACATTACTGAGAAAATATATGCAATCAGAAGAGGTCTTCCACCTCTATATAGTCGCAAATTTACCTAACTATTTTTTCCTTATATTATAATAAGTGAATTTGAAATGTTTCTATCCTATTAAAAGTCAAACCATCCATATAATCCTTGTATCCCACTGATAAACCTATACTAAATTTTTTTATTGCAAGTTCCTTTCTTCTTCCTGCATCATAATTCCTATCAACATAAGGATACATTGTAGCTTGGCATGGTGGCTCACACTTGTAATCCCAGTACTTTGGGAGGCTAAGACCAGTAGATTGCTTGAGTCCAGGAGTTCAAGTCCAGCCTAGGCAAGTCCAGGAGTTCAAGTCCAGCATAGGCAACAAGGCAAAACCCTGCCTCTACTAAAAATACAAAATAATTAGCCAGGCATGGTGGCACATTCCTGTACTCTAAGCTACTTGGGATGCTGAGGTGGGAGAATCACTTGAGCCTGGGAGGCAGAGGTTGCAGTGAGTGGAAATCTCACCACTACACTCTATCCTTGGCAACAGAGCAAGACTCTGTCTCAAAAAAATAAAAAATGAAAATGAAACCCCAAAACGTAAGGATATATTGTGACATACTTTATCACAAAAAACTCCTTCAATTAACATCATACTCTAGTTACCACTATATTTCATTCTTCTATGTTGCAGCCGATTATCAAAGAATGCCCTATTAGCATTGTTCCCCTTTATCTTCTGCTTAAATCTCTTGAATCCAGTTTATCACTTGGTAGAAAGATTTCCATTAACTCTAATTTAATAACAATTTCAATCCACAATTCATTCAACATATTAGACAGATTTGACATACATTTCTCCCTTTTTCTTGTTTTCTGTCAGAGCTTTCTCTTGGATATCAACTTGTAATACTGGTCATTTTTAAAATTTGTTTCCTCTGTCCCCCAAATCTAAATTCTGGGATAACCCAAGAATTGTGTTGAGCCTTTCGTTTATCTGCATTTGATTTCGGCATATTTTTATCCAGAATCTGTGTTTTATATAAAATTTATACATGTCTAAAACAAAATGTTTGTCTGTAGTCAGACATAGCCTCTTTCCATGAGCTGCAGAGGTAATTATACAGCACTCACTTTACATCTTTTAATTGTTGTTTTTTTCAAAGTTCACATAGAAAAAAAAGTATCCTTAAAACTGCTTCCACTATACTCACTGTATGTGCTTTTTCCCTTATGTTCCCTAACTTAGTAAAATGCACCACAGTTTATACAGTTGTACAGGCATAAAACTTGTGAGTTAAACTTAACTCTTTTATGTTTTTATATTCAATCCTGAATCTCTTCACTTCTATCATCTATACTGCTAATTCTAGAGTCTAAGTCATCATAATTGCTCACCTAGACATCTTCCTTTGTCTCTTATCTGGTTACTCTTCCTCTAGTCTTACATTTTTACCAATTATCAGTAAGAATATCTATATGTAAAAATTAAAATGTCTATTGTTGACCAAGCCCCAGTAACAAGGATAACTGAATGGAGAGAAAAATCACGTTCATTAGTGGATGAGAATTGTATTTTTCTGATAACTGCTAAATCTGATAACTAATCTAAAACTGCTAAATCTGATAACTAAATCTGAAAACTTTAATAGTTAAAAATAGAGTTCACTAGGAAATAGAAACAACCCATACAATTAACACAAGATAATTTTCTTTCATCAAAAAATGGAATGGTCAGTATTCATCTCCTCAGTGTCTTGGTCACACCAAATGACTTCATTAGCTTCAGATGAATTGTAGATGTAATGTTGCGATTACTTTTGTAGGCACATGTTTACATTACCTCTGAAAGATCTGCTCTATTTCAGAGAGAGTCAGTCATTGTATCTCTACACCATCGTGTACCAGTCTCTGCTGTTACTCCCTATAAGAAACAATCGAAATCTGGAGAAATCTAACTCATGCAAGGGATAAGGGAGGAAATCCAAAAATTGTAAACTCTAAAGTCCTGGGAGGTTTGACTGAGAGGACCTTCAATTGTAATACAGTTAAACTTGACTACTCATTTTTTGCCTTGGTTAATTCCTACCACAATAATAAATTTGAACAATATCCTCTCAGACATTCAAACCAAAAAAAAAAAAGCATTATAGATTTTTTCTTTCTTTATTTACACCATTATTTATAAAACTTTTCTGTTTATAAAACACTTTCATTACATTTTTTTCAAAAACTTCCTTACATGTCTGTTTGCCTCTCATTACAATCTGTCCACAAAATTATTGTACTATCCATATTTCTGAAATACAATTGGAATGTCAGCAATCTACTTAAATTCTTTCAGTGCTTCCCCATTATGGATGAATAACAGTACAACTTCCTGCAACAGCTTGTAACCTGGCAGCTTTTGATACTACACCAACATATAGCCCCTAGATCTGTATTAGGATCTTTTTCTTAGTCTCCATGATGATATTTTATACATTTGAAGTACTGTTTTAAGAATCCCCACTTTATTCTCCATTCTCTTTCACATGGTTAACTGATCTTGTATTCATTCACTGGTCAACTATCACTTATGAAGGGATGTATTTAGCCCTAACTACTTAAATGCACTGTCATTTCTTTTTCTGTATGCACATCTTTTACTAGCTTGTAAAATGAAGTTCTGCTAGTACAAAACTTTCTATTTTGGTATTAACATATTGTTATTTCATATTTTCTCTTTAAGTTTATCTTGATGTAGAAATGTGAAATCACAGAAATTTTATTCCAGCAACTTGAAATTCATTATATTCTAGCTTGTTCTTGCTATTTAAAAAAGTCATCAAATTCTCATTCTTTGGAGGTAATATGTAGTGTGTGTTTGTGTGTGTGTGTGTGTGTGTTTAATTTACATACATTCAATAACAATTATTCCATTTATGCTTCTATAATTTACTATGACAATGTCCAGGTGCAGATTGATTTTTATTTATTCTACTTAAGATCCACTGTGCTTGCTGAATCTGAAGATGCATGTTTTCCGTTTTACCTGGAATATTCTTAGCATTCTCAGAGTAAATGTTCAGTTTCATTTATTCAGTTAATGGAACTTCTTTTATACCCTACATGTCTCATAAACTTTCTTTATATTGTCCATTTATTAATGTTTCTGTGTCATTTGACTAAATGTCCTTTAAATTGTACTGATTTACTGTTTAGTGCGTCACTGCATATTTAATTTTAATTTGATTATTTCTCATCTTCACATATTATTATATTACATGGGTTTTTTTCTTGTATTTTTCATCTATTCTTACATTATTTTAGAAACAAATATTGTATTCCATGGATGTCTATTATTCACTGTCTCTTTCTTTTCATTTTATTTACCTTTACTTGTATATTCACAGTGCCGACTTTTGCTTAGACAGATTCTTGTATCATGAGTTGCTTGATATTTTACTCAAGACCACGTCTATGATAGCTTTTACAATGTACATCTACTGAATTATTAGCAACCAACCCCTTTATATGGTAATTTCTCAGTTTCAAGACTTGCATCACAAGAAAAAAGAAGAAAAAAGATATGTAACTATGGGAAATAATGGATATGTTAATTCACTCGACCTATAGTAATCACTTCACTATATATGTATACCAAAAAATCTTGCAGTACAACTTAAACATATAGAGTTTTTAAAAAGACTCCATCTTCATGCATGCTTAAGGACATAAATTTTCTGGTGAACTTTTTTTCCCACATGGAATACAAGCGAAGATAGGCAAATTTCCTTTCTGTAACCTACTTTTCAATTGTGAATTTCTTGTAATTTTCATCCTCAGTTACATGTTTCCAAGTCATGAATTGGCCTAAGGCTTTATCTCCTGCCCTGCTCCCTATTCCCAGTATACACGTGTTATGTCACATGTATAAAACACAAACATCTTAGTTGTGAACATGCTCAAATTCCTCTAGGCATCCATGTCATGAAATTATATATACATTAGAAGTTTAGGCTTTTCTTTTGTTTTATTTTCAGAATTCCCATTATTCTCTTGCAAGATGACCTATATATTTTTGACTATATTAAGTTATTTCAATGCCAATTTTTTTTTCTAGCAAGAGGAATTTCAGATGAGCCACTTTGTTATATTGTTTTTTAAAAAAGCAAATCTGAACATGTATAGACTTTTGTCATTGTTCCCTAAATAATACAGTGCAACCACTGTGTATATAGCATTTACATTTTATTAGGTATTATCAGTAATCTAGAAATGATTTAAAGTATGTGGAAGGATGTGCATAGGTTATACACAAATACTACACCATTCTATATCAGGGACCTGAGCATCTGTGGATTTGGGTGTCTGTAAGAGGTCCTGAAAAACCAGTCTCCCATAAATACTGAGTGATGACTGCGTGTGCACACACACACACACACACACAGATACTTCTCATTCATTTTTTTAAAATAAAAAAACTAAGTAAAACTATTTTTGTTCCACATATTATAGGAAATGTTTGCCAAGATAAAATACAGTTGCCCCTTGAACAGGATAAAATACAGTCGCCCCTTGAACAGGGTAAAATACAGTCGTCCCTTGAACAGGGTAAGACACAGTTGACCCTTGAACAGGATAAGATACAGTTGTCCCTTGAACAGGATAAGATACAGTTGTCCCTTGAACAGGGTAAGATACAGTTGACCCTTGAACAGGATAAGATATAGTTGTCCCTTGAACAGGGTAAAATACAGTCACTCCTTGAACAGGTAAAATACAGTTGAACCTTGAACAGGGTAAAATTCAGTTGACTCTTGAACAGGGTAAAATACAGTTGACCGTTGAACAGGATAAAATACAGTTGACCCTTGAACAGGGTAAGATACAGTTGACCCTTGAACAGGATAAAATACAGTTGACCCTTGAACAGGATAAAATACAGTTGTCCCTTGAACAAGATAAAATGCAGTTGACCCTTGAACAGGATAAGATACAGTTGTCCCTTGAACAGAGTAAAATACAGTTGTCCCTTGAACAGAGTAAAATACAGTTGACCCTTGAACAACATGGGAGTTAGATGCACCAATTCCCTACACAGTCAAAAATTTGTTTACAACTTGAGTCCCCCGACACCTAACAACTAATAGCCTATTGTTGATGAGAAGCCTTATCAATAACATAAACAGTAGATTTACACATATTTTGTGTGTTATATGTATTATATACTATATTATTACAATAAACAAGCTAGAGAAAAGACAATGTTATTAAATAATTATAAAGAGGAGAGACTACATTTACTATTCATTACAGAGAAGTGGGTCATCATAAAGGTGTTCATCCTTGTCATTTTCACATTGATTAGACTGAGAAGGAGAAAAAGAAAAAGTTGGTCTTGCTGTTTCAGGGATGGCAGGGGCAGAAGAAATCATGCAGTTTAAACCCGTGTTGTTCAAGGGTCAACTGTAAAGCAACTCCAAAATCACAACAACATAACACAACTAAGGGTTCACACTACTTGATGTACAAAGATTGGTAAGAGCCTCTTTTCATGGTAGTCAATTCAAGACCTAAGTTGATTGGACACTGTTTCAACATGTGCTTCCAATTACATCACAGCTGGAGGAAGGAAGCGTGGTGAACTGCACATTACCAGTTAGAGCTTCTGCCTGGACACGGGACATTTCACATCTATTCACATTTCATTGACTAAAAGAAATCTCAACTACAGGCCTCTCTGAAAGAAGCCAGAAGGCCAGATTATTAGCATAGCTAGAATCACTATTACAGTCTTCTGTTCTGGAAAGGAAATATTAGTTTAATTTGCTTTTCACATAAGTTACATTATCCTGTTCCCAAGTGAGACAAAATCCCCATTTTGTCATGACATTGAGCTCAGAGTTCAGGATCTCTGGTATATGCAGACACAAGGAGGCCTTCACTCTTTCACTCTTTCGTGTGTGTGTGTGTGTGTGTGTGTGTGTGTGAGATGGAGTCTCGCTCTGTCGCCCATGCTGGAGTGCAGTGGTGCGATCTCGGCTCACTGCAAGCTCTGCCTCCCAGGTTCATGCCATTCTCCTGCCTCAGCCTCCCAAATAGCCAGGACTACAGGTGTCCGCCACTGCATCTGGTTAATTTTTTGTATTTTTAGTAGAGACGGACGGGTTTTCACTGTGTTAGCCAGGATGGTCTCGATCTCCTGACCTCATGATCCGCCCACCTCAGCCTCTGAAAGTGCTGGGATTACAGGCATGAGCCACCGCACCTGGCCAAGGCCTTCGCTGTTGTCCCCGAAAGAAGCTCCAATGTACATTATTCTCCAGAATCACTGTTTCCACCTGTTGGGGTAATCTTCATTTACATTTTTTTTTTTTTTTGGCTTTAGCAACTTGGGTGAAAAAATACGTACATTCCGTTTCCTGTTAATAGATGTGGAGGGCTTAGAGGGAGCTTTACATCTTTAAAGTTCTTAGCCTCTTTATTAACTCAGGCCTATATACTCTCCTTCATTTTAATTGGCTTTTATTTTTCTTTGATTGGAGAGAGCACTATGAGAAACTAATCATGTTCATGGTAAGATTTGTATTTATATACATCTTTGCTTTCTCATCTCTATGCCTTCTTTATTGATCTATCACAAATATATTGGGTTCACAATGCTAGCATGGCACAAATGATTAGCTTCTTTTTCCTAAGGAATTTTTGTACAATGGAAAGAAAAGATTAGCTGAAAACCATATTATTCTTTAATCTGAGACTCTTATTTTACACAGAGGTTTAAATAATAAGTGTGGTTTTGTTTGAAATCGCACTCGATATTGATGAAATGTTAACGATATTTCATTAATATAAGAATGGTTAATTTTTTAGAACTCAAGGAATTTCTTTGTTTTAATATTTTAGAAATTGGGTATGGGAAGCAAATGCTTGTTTAAATTGTCATGGTTTTGGACTCCCATTTTATAACAAGCTTAAAATTAATATATCATCTTTTCCTTTTTGCATCCAGTAGTAAGCAGCACAGACTACTAATATTTTGTTTTATAACTTCTTATGCAAGAACTATAAAGTCATTATGCCCATGACCTTTCTTCCGTGTAATCAGAAGAAACCATTTTACCAGTTTCTTTTTTCGTCTATTGCCGAATCGTCATTTTTCCAGACTCCTTTTTGGAGAGAAGCCCTTGTTTCTCCTTATGTAAACTCCAAGAGTGTAAAAAGAAAAGCTCCTCTCAGATCTTAAACTACTTGTCTTTGTATTGTGTTACATGATTTTTTTGGACTAAAATAATTATTACAACAGTGGCTACTCTTGATTGTTTAAGATAAGAAAGGGTGTATTTAGACAGAGAAATGTCTTTGTAACAAAGTGCAGTGTAAAAGCATTACATGGCTTAATCTCATGACAGCTCTTTTTTTTTTGCAGACCAGGATTCAGTGGGGACTTTGCTCAGAGCCCAGAGATCCAGTTAAAAGATAGAGGCTAAATTTAAAACCACCTATCTAAATAAAATTGGTCTTCTTATACAATCCTGTGGTAGATACAATTTTATGTTTGATTGGGCATCTATTTGTAATCTCCCTCTCACACACCAGACTCTCTCTCTCTCTCTCTCTCCCTCTCTCTCTCTCTTCTCTATTTCTCTCTCCTCTATCTCTCTGTACTTTGAAGTGTGAATTTTGCTATCTGATTTTCACCTAACAGTTGCTACTTAAGTAAGCAAATTTAGGGCTATTCAGCTTACAACTGCCTGGAGTAATGAGACAGATGATCAAGAAATTGAAAGTCTAAACTAGGAGAAAAAGAAAAGGGTCTTGTAAATCTATAAGATTTACTTCCACCTGCATATCTAATATATCTATATATTTATTTATGTATTTAATATATCGTGTATATGTTTCACTACAAAAAATATTAAAAAGAGCTCTAATTCATTGGCTTAAAGAAAAAAAAAAGAAGTGCTTAAATCAAATGCTGTATCAGAAAAATAGAGACTTTAAGTCCAAATCCATTTTCAAGTTTACCTGGCTTAAATTATTCTTCAATAAGTAAGCTGGTTGGTAAAATAAAATTAGAAATCCCTTCAGAATTGTCAGTATACATTATTGTTTAGATTTATTGGTCAAATAGTTTTAAATTTATCTCTGCTGGATATTATAAGCTGTCAAAATTTGGCATGAGGGTTATAAAGCTATAAATGCATCCCAAAAGAGAGTTATCTCTATTTGTGTAATTTTTTATAAATAAGGCACTTAATATTGTTTGTTCAATACAGCTAAATCTTGAGTTATTGATAAAAAAAATTACTTAACCTTATTACTCTTAAGTAAACACCTGAAATTCACAGGATATACAAATGGGTAACAGGAAAATTAGGTTAAATAATGACTATCACATTTTTCATAAGCAATCTAAGGTAAACTATTAAAAATAATCAGCTAAATGTAATGGAATAAATGCTTATAAATAAATTTGTCATATTATTTAAAATCTAAAATTATATTAAATTAAATAAAAGATGGTCATTAAATGTCTGGGTCATTTCCAAAGTTTTAAAAATTACAGGAAATCATTTTTTTAAAATGTGTTCTTATTTAAAGGAAAATAATTTTTGCCTAATTCAAAAGTTATTTAGAGATTATTTATGAAAGAAGGTAAAAGGAACCAGTAAATAAGAGAGATGCAAAGAAAGTTATAAATACAAAGAGGCATTTCAGCTAGTAAAGGTTAAAAGGAAAATAATTGTGTATGGGAAATTATCTTATAAGGTAAATTTTTTGTCCTAAAGTAAAATAATTGGTTATTTAGGAGACAGGGATGTTTAGGATAAAACAGAAGATCTGAGTATAATGCAAATGGTTTGTATAAGTCATGATCAGAATTGTACAAAGAGAATTTGTGAGAAGGAAAACTTTATATGATCATATTAGCTATCATGAAAAGGAAATTATTTATAAAAGTGTTTCTAAAGATTGGGCTTCAATATTAAAAATACCCTAACACACTAAAGAATTGGTTAGAACACCAAAATTTTCTTAAACTATTTATTTGCTCTTAATAAAATTACAAGAGATTTTAATTTATTTTAACCCCAAATTTCAACTTTTATTGCATCTCATTGTTTTCAGTTTTCTCCCCCATTTGAGAAAACCGGAAATAATAACTCCTTCAATTTTTTTCCCTCCGGTTCTAACTGCTATTGTGGCCTGATGCTAAAAATGTTTTATCTTAAAGTTCTAAAGGAAATATCTTCTTTCAATATAACATTCTGTGCCTTTGGCTTTAATGAAACCAAAAAGCTTCACTTATAACCCAGGACACACTCTTCCTATGTTTGACTAATTCAAATATCATTTTTATTAGTTTTGAGTTCCAGGTTATCTAAATGAACTCCCCATAGGGAAAGAAAGGCAATCACACTGCAGGAGGTCTTTTTTTCTTTTTTCTTTTTTTTGTCTTTTTGTAACAGATCTAACAAACAGATTTTATGTTTTGTTGAAATAATTTCTATGTCATTTTTACTAAGGTTTAATTTCCCTAGGAAAACTTAAATTAAAACAAATTGTAATGTAAAAACAAATAATTAAAAACTTTAAAAAATTAAGCTTTTTATATCCATGCAACCTTCTGTATTGCTTTTAGAGTCCTGTGCTATCATATTACAGTACGTTGTCTTCTGGGTCTAAAAAGGACACCAAGTACTGCAAAATCTTAAGCACTCACAGCAGTTAAAGCCTTCATCAGAAGCGAGAGATGATGACAATCAAAGTAAACTGCCTTTGTGAGACACAGAGCTAGAAATTAAAACTATTGAACCCCTGTAGACCCAGATACTATTGCAGAAGAGGTAGTCACATGAGACTGTAAGAGCCTATTTTGAGAGATAAAAATAATTCAGAGTTTCTCTATAAATTTAACATTAATATCAAATGAACACTGATGCCTGACCAGCATATAGGCCCCTGAGTCAGATTAACAAGCCTTTCTTGGAGCATTAACCAAATCTTTAAAAAAAAAAAGTGTACAATTTTATAAAAAGATTTATGGAAATTATATCTTAGGGTCAAGATAATTAAAACTAAATAGATTTGTTTATAACATTTGAAAGACAGATTTAACTGGTCTCACACTGTTTTTATTAGGGCTTATTGCTTGGGAGATTAACTCTCCTCTCTCAAAGAAGAAAGATTTTTGCTTTTTAGAGGAAAATCTTTGAGTTTTTATTGGGTAAATGAATGACTTATTTTACAGTGACCTGTGATCCTATTCTGTGATGTCAAGTGTTTTAAACTTTTATGTTTGATGAGCTTTCTAAAATCATATGCTAAATTCAGTTCTATTGACCACATTAATTTTTTGATAGTAGGTCCTTTGAAGTCCAAAAATAAATATTTGGCTTATTTGATGTAATAAAATCATATGGGAAGCATTGTCAAATATAAAATAATGTTTAACCATCTTTGGATTATATTCATACAAATGTGTTAGCAGTATTTATTGCAAGATTATATGAGATTCCTGTGACTGTAATATGTCTTAGTATATGTTATCAATAGTAATTACAATTATTATCTAAAATAGTTGTATGACACAGAGTAATTAAATTTCCTTGTCAATTGTATCTTTAACTATAGATGTTCTAAGACATTTTACTTTAATCCTTTAATAAGGCAGTTTACAATCAGCTATAGAACTCTAAGGAGCACTGCTAAATATAGGTTTCCGATAATTTTAGAGATTGTAACATTAGAATAGACAGAAAATTTTCCAGGGCTCTCATGGAGAGCTGATGTATTCATGAGGATTTTTGATCCAATATTGAGCAGAACAGGAGTTAATTGCAGACACTGAACTAACAGAAGAGTAAAATAATGTTGAGGAAACCAGCCCCACACTACTCAGCGGGTGCCCTGAGTCTGGCGGAGACAAAGGAGTTAGAAAGAGACAGAATAAACATTTAAAAGATGGGTTCAGGAAACCAGAGCATCAGAGTCTTGCTGATGGCCCAGAGCTCTCGGGATCCCCCCAGTTTATTGGTTTACAAGCTCTTTGTTCTTAGGGCAGATAGGAGGAGGAAGGGATGAGAAAAAGGATTAATCAGTGAAGGAGAACTCATGAGTCATTCAATAAGATGTATAGCAGTGGCAGGTTCTGTGAATTTCCTTGAGCAAAGGCGTGTGTCTAATTTACTTAAGATCTTAAGCTTAGCGGGACTGAAATGGGTAGGAGTGGGTTTCAGGAGGAACCAAGATGTTTGATTATACTCCACTGCTTCAAGGGAGTGTTATCTCCCTGAGCAACCTGTGGAATGCCGCTGAGCAGTTATGCTCTCGGGGCATAAAGACATGAAGGCAATAAGGAGATTTTGCTCCTCAGAGGCCACCCATGGCTTCCCATGGGTGTCTCACACAGGGGAGACCAACTCAACTGGCACCCAAGAAACGCTCTTTCTCACATGTCCACCTTTTTTGTCTTTATTAATATTTTTTGATTCATAACCGCCATTGCTCTCATGGCTCGTTCACGGTGTCTGGCTTCTCTCCCAAGGCGCCGTCCGCATCTGTAGACTAAAAACAAACAGCATAAACAAACACAAATCAAAATAAAATTTGCAATTGTTGATCCACCTATCGTTTTAATCCACTTTAAAGGATTGGTATTAGAAAGGCCATCAGCGGCTCCAGCAAGAATATCAGCTCCAGGCAATGGATGAGATGTCTCAAAGACTTGTTTTTTTCAGTTTTGCAATATCTAATGTTAAATTATCTTCTTTTCCTTGTAGGTAATGTCTAATCATCTCCCCATGGTGGTCAGTGGCATTATAGGAGCTAGGAGTAACACAAAAATCAGAAGTATCCAATCACCTTGCATTTGAATTCTATGCTCCAAGCTCATAATCCAATCTCCCATCCAAATTACTGTTTGACAGAGATTTTTAGATTTGCCAATTTTTGATCTATTTTGCTTTGGGAATTCCAAAGCTTAGAAGAATTTTTCTGCCAAATATCCACAAAGCCCGCAGTTTGAATAGAAGAGTGCAAAGCAACACCAGCAGCAGCAGCAGTAGCTGTAACAGCTATAAGGCCCATGATCACAGCTATTAAAGTAAATATGAATCTCTTTGATCCATTAAGTATTCTTTTTAGTACTTCAGTGATAATATGTATGGAAGGAGAGGCCTCCCAAGGTCTATTGAGGGAAATAGGTGTCCAAATTCCTTCTTGGGCCTTAACCAGTAAAATGCTATTATCTTTATTAAAGGTAGAATTAATGCAGGTAAAAAGATGACAGTTGAGGCATGATATGGTTTGAGAGTCAGGTAGGATATTAATTTTTCCCACTGCCAACATAAAAGGAGGTTTAACACAACTCTGCAATGGGACCATCCAGTTAGAGGTCATGGCTACAACAGATCAAAGTTTTTTACTATGGGTCTCTGTTTTATATTCTCCTTTCCAAATCTGAATTGGGGTTTGAGCCATCATTAATTTCCACAGTTCTGGATGTTCTGGACTTATAATTGAATCAATCATTTTTGGGCTTGGAGGAGCCATACCGTTCTCCTCCCACTTAATAGGGTAATTTGTTTCAATTCTTCCATATAATTTTGGTGCATTATCTGGGTAGTCGTTTGCAAAGGGAATCTCTCTACAATCTTCATGCCATCCAGTACAATTTACTGCAAATCATCCCCTAGCGGCCCAATCAATGATGATTCCATAGGAATTATTTTGCAGTACATCAGCGCTGTTTGCAATACAATCTTCCCAGGTTAGCCCCTCTAGCTTTCCAGGCAATTTAGTGGCCTGCCTAGAGCAGGGCTTTTTATTAGGTTTAAATTTATTAATCTGGTGATGTCTGATAACATAGCTGTGCTCAAGGTATTTAATAGTGTCCAAAGATTGAAATGTTCTTCCACTGATTGCATGAATAGAGGCTTTTGACCCATTACATGCAGGGACGTAAACCATCCAACTTTATTATAATTTAAACATTCTGCTGCCAGCCCCAGGCAGATGGGAGGAAAGCGATAACCAATGGAAACATTCATTAATATTCCTTCCTCCTCTGGATGAGTCGGACCTCGTTTATCTGTTGGTCCAAGCATCCAGACACTATCATTAACATAAACCTCCACCAGGGGTTCTAACCATGTAACAGGTCTAATCAGTTGTGGGAATGGAATGTAGGCCCAATAAGTGTAATTTTGATCTGCCTCATCTACAGGGAGACTCACTGCCAGGGAGATTACCGCCATCATAGCTACCATTAGATTACTGGTGGTCAGTGGCCTGTTCTTAGACTCTTGTTCAATGTGAGCTAGTCTCTTCATTTGCCCCCAGGTCAGTGAAGTTGTTTGGCAAGTTTTACAGTTTCCATCTGCTCAACAGAGATGTTCATCTGAGCCATCTGATGAACTTGGGGTACAGGGACATTCTGAGATCTTTTCCTCATCCTTGGATTCTGGCTCATGGCATAGCTTAAGATGTCTTGTGGGTACCCAGACAAGAAGCTGATTATCTCCTGATGAGATACAAGCAAACCCTCGACCCCTTGTAATGATTTTGCCCTTTTCCTAGGTTTTGGTTCTGACGTCTTTCCACCACACATGTTTTCCCTCATGAGGATTTATTTTTTGCCCTGTCAAATGCTGCTCTGCTACCATTGTAACCTGATCCCTAGACAGATTCAAAAAATTTAAAGTGATAAGAGCCAATTGTAGCTGTATATGGGGGAGTAGAGTATTCTCTGGTTCCACCTCTTTCTTTTGTTTCTGTAATTGAGATTTTAAGGTTCGATTAGCCCTTTCAACAATGGCTTGGCCTTGAGAATTATAGGGTATTCCAGTACTATGCTCAATGTGCCATTGTTGAAGGAACACTTGTAAAGATTTACTACAGTAGCCTGTGCCATTGTCTGTTTTAATCTTTTATGTGATGCCCATGGCAGCAAAACAGGAAATTAAATGTCTCTTAATACGAACAGCTGCCTCACCTGTTTGGCAAGTTGCCCATACAAAATGAGAAAAGGTATCTATAGTAACATGGACGTATGAAAGTTTCCTGAATGAAGGTACATGGTTTATGTCCATTTCCCACAACATATTGGGGGTTAATCCCCATGGGTTTACACCAGTCTCTTCATGTGGCAGTTGTAGTACCTGGCACTGAGGGCAATGTTGCACAATGTCCTTTGCCTGTCTCCAAGTAATCTGATATTTTTATTTAAGTGCTGCTGCATTCACATGTGTTGGGGAGTGAAAATCTTGGGCATTAGTAAGCATAGTGGAAAACAGTAAATCAGCTTGATCATTATCCCTTACAAGGGGCCCAGGAAGATTAGTGTGTGCTTGAATGTGCGTAATACAGAAAGGAAAACAATGATCATGCACTGCTTTTTGTAAATAAGAAAACAGCTGATAGAGTTGTTCATCCACAAGATACTTAATGAGTGCAGTATATAGTGCAATATATAGAATATTGAATGACTTGAACAACATAAGCTGAATCAGACAATATTTACAGGTTGCTCAAAGTCTTCTAACACCGCTGTAACTGCGCTGTAAATTCAGCACTCTGTGCCGATTGAAAGTCAATTTGAATAATACTGTTTTTAGGTCCTACATGAGCTGCTTTTCCATTGCTAGAGCCATCTGTAAACACAGTTATTGCTCCTTCCAATGGAGCACTACAGGTAATTTTTGGACGGACTCGTGTTGTTAGCTTTAAAAACTGAAAAATTTTGTTTTTTGGATAATGATTGTCAAGAACTCCAATGAATTCAGCTAAATGTATTTGCCAATTGACCGAATTAACAAAGGCTTGCAGAATCTGATTTTTATTCATTGGAACTATAATCTTATCTGGATCTGAACCACAAAGTTTAACAACTCTAAGGTGAACTTGCCCAATCAAGATTGTCATCTGATCCAAGTATACTGTGAGTGTTCTAACAATATTGTGAGACAGAAAAGACCATTCAACTAAGTCCTCACTCTGAACTATAACCCCTGTAGCAGAACTGAGAGTATGGAACACAATGAACTGTAATGGTAAACTTGAGTCTATTCTATTAACCTGGGCCTGTTGTATTTTTCCTTCAATCATTTGTAGTTCTTTGGCAGCCTCAGGAGTCAGTTCTTGTTTACTAATGAAAGCAGGGTCTCCTCTTAAAATAGAGAACAAATTAGATATAGCAAAGGTAGGGATTCCCAAAGTAAGTCAAATCCAATTGATATCCCCTAATAATTTTTGAAAATCATTTAAAGTTTTCAGAAAGTCTTTTCTAATTTGAACCTTTTGGGGTTTAATTGCCCTTTCCTGAATCTACATTCCCCAATATTGGAAAGGAGTGGCGTTTGAATTTTATCTGGTGCTATGAGCAATCCAGCACTGGCTACCACTTCCTGTAAATATGAATAACACTGGATAAGTCGGTCTCGATTTTCGGCCGCACACAATATGTCATCCATATAAGGAATGATATATGAATTGGGAAACTGATCTCTCACAGGTTGAATAGGCTTCCCCACAAAAGTTTGAGAAATAGTAAGACTATTCAACATACCCTGTGGCATGACTTTCCAATGATATCTGGCTGCTGGTTCCTTGTTGTTCATAGCACTAATAGTGAAAGCAAATTTCTCAAAATCAGACTCTGCTTGAGGAATATTCTAAAAGCAGCCCTTCACATCTATAATTATTAATGGCCAGTCTCTAAGAATCATGGCGGGGAGTGCAAGCCCCGGCTGCAGGGCCCCCATCAGCTGGATGACTGCACTGACCGCTCGTAAGTTGGTTAGCATGTGCCATCTGCCAGATTTTTTCTTTATTACAAACACTGGCTAATTCCATGGAGAAAATGTGGGCTCAGTGTTTCCTTTGTTTAATTGCTCTTTGACTAATTCCTGTAAGACCCCCAAATTTTCCTGAGAAAGCAGTCACTGCTCAACCCAAACAGGATTTTGGGTCTAACATTTTAAGGGAATAGGACTTGGAGGCTCAACAGTGACCACCCCTAAAAATGGTAACCTAATCCTTTTCAGTCATTTTTTACAGTAACATGTATGGGTTCAATAATGCCCATCTCCTGTTTTCCTAGGCCTTTTCCAGGAACATGGCCCATATTTGACATTATTTTTTGACTAGCTTGACTGTACCAGGGAGAAGGGATTGAAATTTCTGTGCCCCATTGCTGAAGCAGATCTCTCCTCCATAAGTTAATAGGAATGGGCATAATTAGAGGTTGTATTGTGTCTTCCTGTCTTCTGGACCAAGACATGGTAAGATAAAAGTACTTTGGAAAACTTCTGAAGCAGTTCCAACACCCAGGAGACCCACTGGGGCCTTTTGTTTGGGCCAGATTTTTGGCCATTGATAAAGAGCTATGATTGACACATCTCCTCTTGTGTCGACCAGACCCTCAAATTGTTTTCCTTGAATGGTGAGCATACAAATAAGTCTATTGTCAGAGACTTGATTTACCCAATAGGCAGCCTTGCCTGCTGAATTTGTGCTTTCAAATCCTCCTGTTCTTTTTTCTGAGCTTTCTCCTAACTTAACATACAATAAAAGCAACAGCTGAGCTATTCTGTCACCTGGATTAGCCCTCCAGGGAACAATGGAGGACATAACAATTTGAATTTCTCCCTGTCAGTCAGAGTCCACTACTCCAGTATGTACTTGAATTCCCTTTAAGTTTAAGCTGGACCTTCCCAGTATAAGTCCCACAGTGCTGTTTGGCAATGGGCCATAAACTCCTATTGGTACCTTCCTAGGAGGCTCCCCAGGAAGGAGGGAAATGACTTTGGTAGAGCATAAATCTACTGCCCCGCATTTAGCTGTGGAGGAGGACAATTACTGTGCATTTGTACAGGGATAGACTCTACCAGGAACACTCCATTTGGAGTCAAGGATGTCTCGTCCTGAATTGGGAATGCCCTGTTTTGAATCGGGGCCCCAGGCTGGCCCCTCTGTCTCTTTCCCGGCAAGACCTGTCGGCTGTTATCAAACTTTGAATGACATTGATTAGCCCAGTGTTTTCCTTTTTTACATCTAGGAGAGGTACCTGGTTCTCTGCTTTTTCCTCCTGAATTTTGCTTTTTTTTGGCTCTTTCTACACTCTCTTTTTATATGTCCTATCTCGCCACAATTATAGCAAGTTCCAGGGAATACTTGTGTGTTTTGTGTTACCCTTAGTCCCCCTCCTTGCCTGAGCAAGGAAGCTGGCCTTATATAAGTGCCCCCCAATGCCATCACAGGCTTTACTGAATTCACTTAATGTTTTTCCTCATTTAGATCTGCCTTTCCGTTAATAGGTCTAATTGCTGCCTGACATTCTGTATTAGCATTTTCATAAGCAAGCAGCTGAATGATCACTTTCCTGGCATGAGAATCCGAAATAGCCTTTTGAACTGCATGTTGCAAATGAGTGATAAACTCTAGATAAGGCTCCCTTGGACCCTGTCAAACTGAGTTAAAAGAAGGATAAGTAGTACCAGGATGGTGAATTTTTCCCAGGCTCTTAGGCATATAGTTCTGAGCTGATCAACAGCCTCATCATCCATTACCATCTGTTGATTTAGAGTAACCCATGCCTGTCTGATTCCAAGCAATTTATCAGATGTGATATTAATGGAAGGTTGGCTTGAGCATTTCTGCATGCCTGATTTGTTGCTTCATCCATCCACCAGGTTTTAAATTGAATAAATTGAGAGGGGGACAGGGTGGATCAGGCTAATGACTCCAATCAGTAGGTATTAAATGCTGGTTATAAGCCCTAGATTGTAACAAGGAATGAACATAAGGAGAATTTGGCCCATATAGTCTAATTGCTTGCTTTAAGTCTTTTAGTATATTAAAAGCAAATGGCTACCAGAGTGCTTGAGCATGTTCTCCGGGCTCCTCACCTGGTGAAATAATTACCGGAAACTGCCAAGCCTCCATATCCCCCATTTCTCATTCCTGGTGAATGGATGCCTGTATTGTCCCTGCACCATAATTTGTATTTGGGTTGGCTCGCAGCATTCCTCTACCATAATTAACAGGTGGACAAGCCTGGACCATTCACTCACTGTAATTGGCTGTTGGGCAAGCCTGAAGCCTCCCTTCGCCATAGTTAATGGTGGAGCGTGGAACAATGGGAGTGGTAAGCCGCGTCTCAGGCACCTGTTCCAAAAATTCATAAGGCTGAGGTGGGGGTGGCCGTTCCAGTCCTTCCCCTAAAGGTGCAGTAGGTGGCACTGTTTCTGCAGTAGGTGGAACTGTTTCTTTCATAAGTTTTTGGAGGTTAGCATATATAGGTTCCTGTCTCCCCCCCATTTTTAAACTAGACTGTGATGGTTCACTTTGCTGATCATCAAACTCCAGATTCTTAAACTTTTCTATGTCATCCTGAAACTCCTCCTCCTCCTCCTCAGTGTGGAAGGGCTCCAGTGCTGTTTTAATTGCTGACCACACAGACCAAGTGGAGAAGGGAATATCGTGGCCCTCTTGTTGTGCTCATTTTAAGTCTGTTCTGACCTTGTCCCAGTCTTTTACATTCATGATTCCATATTCTGGGAACCAAGGAGAATACTTTTCTATAAGATGGAACAAAGATGTGAGATTTTGGGTACTCACAATTACCACCCCCCGTGGTGCAATAATTGCTGCACCAGCAGTTATTAGCAAACTTACTTTCAGCCTGACACATATTTTCCTGAGGTTACCCTGGAATTCCCTGAGGGCCCTATTTACCCATAGAGCATGAAGTGAAAATGTACTCGGGCATCCTTTGTCAGTTGCTCTCCACTTTCCACACTCGTGTTTCTTCACCAGAATATTTGTAGAGATTATGGGGAGCCCCATGTTGGGTGCCAGGTGTTGGGGAAACCAGCCCCACACCACCCAGCGGGTACCCTGAGTCCAGTGGAGACAAAAGAGTTAGAAAGAGACAGAATAACCATTTAAAAGGTGGGTCCAGGGGACCGGAGAGCCGGTGACTTGCTCACAGCCCAGAGCTCTCAGGCTCTGCCCAATCTTTGGTTTACAAGCTCTTTGTTCTTAGGGCAGATGGGAGGGAGAGGAAGGGATGAGGAAAAGGATTAATCAGTGTCTTGAAGTCCACAAATAAATATTTGACTTATTTGATGTAATAAAATAATATAGGAAGCATTGTCAAATATAAAATGATGTTTAACCATCTTTGGATTATAGTTATATAAATGTGTTAATAGTATTCATTGCAACATTATATGAGATTCCTGTGACTCTAATATGTCTCAGTATATGTTATCAATAGTAATTATTATTATTATGTAAAATAGTTGTATGACACAGAAGTAACTAAATTTTCTTGTCAATTGTATCTTTAACTATAGGTGTTCTAAGACATTTTACTTTAATCCCTTAATAAGGCAGTTTACAGTCAGCTATAGAAGTCTAAGGAGAACTGTTAAATATAAGTTTCTGGTAATTTTAGAGATTGTAACATTGGAATGGACAGAAAATTTTCCAGGGCTCTCATGGAGAGCTGATGTATTCATGAGGATTTTTGATCCAATATCGAGCAGAACAGGAGTCAATTGCAGACACTGAACTAACAGAAGAGTAAAATAACTTTTATGACTTTTTGTTTAAAACATTTACTGATTCCTTTTGTTTTGTTTTTCAATAAAGAAAATACTTTTTTCTTTAAAACTATTTATAGCTTTATACAATTTAGTAAAGTATACTCTAGTGAGCAAAATTTAGAGCATAATTCTTTTCTCTTTACCTAATATCTCCCAAATTTGGAAACTATATGTGATTATTATTAGTTTATGGCAATATAGTTATTTGCATAAGTTCAATAAGAATCTGTTTTCTTTTATAATAGGGCATAATTGGAGTCACTCATTATTTTACCAAGGCTTTGACTAGAATTACATATTTTCAGATTACCTTGAGAAAATGAGGCTTACCTATAGGGCCAATAAAGGTCCCTTGGAAATATTGTCCCCATAGCTTGTCATTTACAGGGTCCTGACCTGTGGTAAGTAAAGAATGTCACTTTCTGATAGGGCCAGGGATTTCAAATTTTCTTGGGACTTTGAAAAAGGAAGAATACATTCAATTCATACAGGTGTCTGCAGGCACAGATAAGTGCTTAGCTGGGCTTGAGGTTTTTAAAAATGTGTATTCTTAGATTTCTTATTGGAAATGTTTCCAGCAAAGCCAATTAAAAGAGAGAAAGAGAGAGAGAAAGCCTATTAGCAAATGATTATTTTTGCCACACTTTACACAAATAATCAAGACGAGAATAATAAGACTAAAACTTACTTTAAAAATAAATTAGCCCTATTGTGATTTTATCTTTAATAAAATTGGGGAATTGAAGATAAAAAATGTTTCTAAATGAACTATAGTGCACTCATTATTGGATTCTAGCCTCCTGCAGTGATTTTCTATTATTATTATTATTTTACATTTTGGACTGAATTCTAAAAGTTATCCTTGCCAAAATCTCCACAATAATATTTTAATTATTTCTCCTCATTTTCCATTTTTTCCATTTTCCTGATTTGAAACACTAAAGCTAGACAACTTAAACATCAGAAGAAAATAACTGTAACCTTTTTGTATACATAAGTAATTTTGATACCTATTGATGTATGAACTTCGGAGTAATATGACTTATATCAGTTTTCCAGGATTTTTCCCTTTTTTGTTGTTTGTTGTTTTCTTCTTTTTCTCTTCTGTTTATTTCTCTCTTTCTCCCTCTAATTTTTCTTTGTAGGATGTGAGACTTTACAATCTGCTAAAAACAAGCTTTCCCAACCATGTAGGACCTGTTTGTCTAGGAAAAAACTGTCCTACAAATGAGAGATGAGAAAAAACCCAAGACCAGAGACTAATTTTCTTCTAAAATGCTTTCTCTGGAAGATTTCAAAAACAAGAGGAAGGTGAAATATA
Organism: Theropithecus gelada; assembly: GCF_003255815.1. Lineage (NCBI taxonomy): Eukaryota > Metazoa > Chordata > Mammalia > Primates > Cercopithecidae > Theropithecus > Theropithecus gelada. The sequence goes on along the minus strand of NC_037685.1, from coordinate 24,136,716 downwards.
AAATGAAAATAGAAATGTGGGGCCCCAATTCAAGATGCCAAAAGGAAAAAATAAGCTGAAACTGAGTCATGCAAGAAGCTGCCTTTCTTTTGGTTCCTAAGCAGATAGGTACAGATAAAAGGTTAAATATCTTCACAGGTAGCTACTCTGTGTTCACTTTATCTCATGTAAAGTGCTGACTCACTGAGCATGAGAGGAATACTTAATGTACTATTCCCCTATGTGCTCCTTTTCTCTTACAACACGTGGATTTTGTAATGTGACTACCCTCCCTCTTTCCCCTCCAGCCTGCTTTTCCTCTTTAAATATTGAAGTCCTCAAAAATTATCTTTGGAGAAAGGCACAGATGTGTTTTTTAAGCATGTCCTTAACCTTTGGAAAATACACTTCAAAATTGATAGACACCTGTCTCAGATACATTTTGTTTTACTGACTGATTCTCATTTCATCTTTGCTATGCTTCTAAAACCACCAAGAAGGGGAAAAATAAAACACACACACAGAATAAATAGTACAGTAATTCTTAATGCTACTGCACAGAAATGTCTCTTGCCACTTAAACTATGATGCCTTTGGCCAAAACAACACACAGATTCATTCTTAACTTCAGGTGGACACAGGAACATCATACTATCATTTCCTTCAATAAAAATATGGCTGAGAAATTTTTCTTATTAGGATGAATGTCTCTATCAGTGTCTGTATACAAACAACACAAAGAAAAATACAATTTATACATGTTCAATAAAGGGAAGAATGAAACTTTTCCAGCATTTGTGTATTTTTTGATAATACATGTTATATTTTGTTGCAAATTTTTGAAATGTAGAACTATTTTTGGAATTTAGTTTTTTTGTGTATGTATTTAATCAAAAGTTGAAGATAAAAGTTATAAATTTAAGAGGTTTATTTTTGTTCAGAAGTCATAAAACTCAGAACACATCATTAGAAATTTATAAAATAATAAACAATTACAAATTTTTATTTGAGATATAGAGTTAATTCCAGTTCATTGTAGTTATTTATTTATTTACTTATTTTAGGTTACCTTGAAAATACTAATCAAGATTTTTTGAAATGATTAAAATCATTCCATTTTCACTTGCATAATTCTTAAGTTATAAAATACATCTTGTTAATAGATATAAATTTTTTTTAATGTCATGTAAGCTACTTGGGTAAGGGAGAAGTAAAAATTCAATGTATTCTTTCAGATTTTTTTTCACATCACTACCATTTCACAAAATCCTCCAGGTAGATTTTAATATGCTGTGTTTTCTTTGGCACTGCTGAGTTAATCTATTTATATTTCTTATTTAGAAGTTGAAAGTGCCATTGAGCATACCAAGATTTGTTTTCTAAATGGCGATTCGGCTGGTCTGGTGAGTGTGCGTGTGTGTGTTTGTTGTTGTTGTTTTTCTCCTCTATTAATTCAGATGCAGTAAGTGCCTGGATTGCAGGCATTTGCATTGCAGTAACAACAAGTGGCATGTTAGTGGGCACTGGCCTGGAGCCAAAGAAGCCAAGCTGCCTCAGGCTTCCTTGTGCTTTCACTACTCCTTCAATGGACCTTTGGTGTCAGCTGAAAAATGTGCAATAAATCAGCCTGTTTCATCGGTTGAAATCTTATAATTAAATTAAAGAGAATTTTCATAGTTTATGGGAATCTCAGTCATCGGTTAAAATCTAGCTGGATGTGCCATGTTCTAATGGACTGGAAATGAATTTTGTGACTGTCCACTTTAATAATTTTCTCAGCTGCCTTTCTCATTGTTAATGTTTCAGCAACTGCAGTCTGTGTCACTGGGTGGTCAGAGCAATTTCCGCTCACTGGTCAAAGCTAGTCGGTTATCTTTTTTTTTGTTTTTTCAAAAATCTTTACCTGTTTTTTTTAAAGTAGTAAATTTGTGGTAAATATCTTCATCTTAAAACCTTTTCTCTCTTTTATTTTTACTTATAGCAATAATTGTAGATACTTATTAGGTACAGAGTGATATTTCAATACATATATATAATGTGTAATAATCAAATCAGAGTAATTAACAAATTCAGCACCTCAAACATTTATCATTTTTTGTGTTGGGGATAGTAAAAAATCATATTTTCTAGCTTTTTGAACACATACATAAATGATTTTAACTGTATTTATCCTACAGTGCTATCAAACACTAAAACATGAAACCTTTTAACCCCTGCCTGACTCAAAAGTGTTTGAGTATACTTTAAAAAGTAAGAACTCAAGACAAAAATCTCTACCCTACTATTTGAAAAGCCATTTAAAATGTACATAGCACATATATAAGTAGACTTCTTTTTACCAGTATTGAAGGCTAAACAAAATAAACTAAAACAATTTGTGTTGTATCTTTCTCTCACATATACACACAACTGAAAATAAACAAGTTTTTGCTATTTCCTCATTTCAAACAGGAATATGAAAAAAATGATACTTTGGAAGCCTGATTTCACTGGTACCACTAAAGTAAATTTGTTTATCCATTTACTTGTCAATTTAGCAACAGTCGTTATTTATTGCCTGCTACATTTCAGAGATTCTGCTAACTTCTGTAACTACAAAACTTCCTGATATATGAGAAAAAAACTAGAAAACAGATAATCACACATACATATAAGCATCACGTAGAGAAGTTTGGTTGTGTCAAAATCAATTTACAATAAGTGATATTGTGTTGCCCCTTTTTGAGTCGAATTTTATCTCCTACAGAAAAGATTCTTGCAGAGATTCTTATCTTTTCAAGTTGTATTTTATCTAGTGGTTAGCACTGTACATTTCAAATACATTTTCCCCCAGTCTTATTAATTTACAATTTTCTATCTTAAGCAGCACCCTTTCTGGTTCTAAACTGCTCTTATTTCCAGTAATCTCTCAGCTAGGTGTGTAATCTTATCTTGCAGCAGTAATTACTTTATATGGAAGTGTTTTTATTTACCAATATCCATTTCTCTCATAATTTTGTGTATAGGAGAGGATTACTGTAAAGTTAGGTGAGGCCAAGTTTTCTTCTCTAATGAATGACATATGAGTGGATGTGCACATTTTACCTTCTTAGTGAGATCACTGTGAAAAACACATTTAAAATTGAAAGTCCCTTTCAATCAGCACTCCCTATGGCACTGCCTTGTCATTTTTTGCATAGTATCCATTATCATTTATCAATCAATGCATTTTAAGCAATTTTATGCTTTTTCTTGCTCCAAAACACACACAATTGATTGTAAGAGCAACAAAGCAAAAGGAATTCTTCTTTTTTTTTTTTTAACTAATATTCTTTCTTTCCCTTTGGATCTACAATAGTGCTTAGAATATAGAAAGTGCTATGTAAAAGAGCAATTATAAGGTAGATGTAAAGAGGTTATTTCCAAAATAGGAAAAATAGGAAATATGTGTAAAATGTATATACTAATATATTTTAAATATACAAAATACATTGATATGTATAAAATATGTAACAAATACTATAGAGAGACTATACATATATCCATATATATGTGCTTCTTTTATGCTTGAGCTTTCATGTTAGTCTTGTTTGCTTGCATGTTCATGTTCCCATATACTTGTGTGCTTAGGTTTTCTTGTTTAATTTGTTCGTTTACATTATGCTAGGTTATATGGATAGTATAATTCATTAAAAGCATTAGAAGACTAAGCATATTGGGGTAACAAACTTAACAGACTGAGTTGAAAAAGTAGTAATATTAGATCAAGTAGAATATTGCAATTTAAGATTCCAGAGATTGTGTGTTTCTGGATTATGACAATATATCGATGTGGCAATGGGATATAAAGCTAAAGTGGAATGCACTTAAAATTACTGGAGTGTATGAGTTCAAGGATTTTAGACCTGGCTTGGTAGGCTTCTTGTAGCTCTTTACATCATGAAGGAAGCAGGTTCGTTAATAAGAATAATAGTGTCAATCATAAGCTCAAACTAATTTGGAGAAGTAACTATGAGTACGGTAGAATGATCTGATTACAATTTTAGCTGCATATGATAGGCTATCAACAAATTCGTTGAAATTCTATGAGGCTATTTTAATAATGGGTTTAGAATCAATACATTTTTAAGCTTCTTCGCATTTTTTCTTACCTGTATTTTTCAAAGAAGTGGACTCACTAAATCTCCAGCATAGACTGTTCCTCTTGGTTCTAAAATTAGTGTATGTAGACTGGAAGCAAAGTATTGCTGAAACTCTAGATTTTCTTTTCCTCCTTCACTCAACATGGAATAAAGGAATAAAGAATTCACAACCTCCTAAGATAATCCATTCACTTTTCTGACTTCTCTAATTGAGGGAACATTATTGATTTTAACCCTATTTTCCTATAATAATGACCCCCATAATATATATATATGTGTGTGTGTGTGTGTGTGTGTGTGTATGTGTGATGGCACAGATTAAATCTAAACCCTCACTAGGTAAGCTCAAATATTTACCTACTGAAAATTATGCTACATCACAAAAAAGTTATATTTTTTTGTTTCCTAGTTTTAGATAACATGTATGCAATGGACCCATTTTATGATTGAAAGTTTCTGTGTTTTACTTCTATTAATAAATATGTCATCTCTTGGTATTCCATTTTGTAGGACTGAATTCCTAATTTGGTTCCTTTTTTTTTTTTGGTAGTTTACTTTCCAAACTCATTTTTATACATTTTTATAGACTCATTTTCATACCCATTGTTACATATTATAGACTAATTATCTTCTCCTCTGAGGAAGCAAATTTATTATCAAACAATGTTTCATTTATTTGAAAGCAAGCATTACATTTTACATTACTTTTGCCTTCCTTGGGTTAAATATCCTCATTTCATCATTTTATTTCTCATTTTGGCAGAGTTGGTGATCTTCGCTCTTTGACACATTTGACTTGATAGAAAACACTGGGCAGAGATTTATAAGTTTTATCAATATATCCCACAGATACGAACAGCCTAAAGCTGAACCGTTATCTTCCTTCTTCTAGACATTGCATGAAGAGTCTATATATTTTTGAGAGCTGAAGCACATTGATGGCTCCATGTAACATCCATTGTGAATTTTAATTGTTTTATTCATAGAAGTATAAACTTCATTTCTCATTGTTCCAATTTAACTTATATTCTGCCTCTTAATTTAGATTTTCAAGTTCCTTTAGCTCCAAGACTCAAATAAGTAACTATTTCTTCATTGTTCCTGATCCACCCAATCTATGAAGTAGGTCAGTTCTCCTTGTTTAACTTCGGCCTAATAAACCAGAAATACATAGAATGGAATAGAAGTGTATTATAATTATCAATTCTGAGAAGCAAGAAGGAAATCCAAGCATAAATTATGAATGGGACTAAGATATTGAGAAAAATGAAACAAAATTCTGAACCAAGTGAAGTAAAATGCTGGTATGGGACTTTTTGGAAATATCCATAAAGTGGAGAATATAAACATATTCAATGAGAATCAATCTAGGTGACTTGATTGGTAAAAGCTTTATGCTGAGTGAAATGCAACATTCAAGAAAGGGCAATAGGGTGAACTTGACAGTAAGTGTAAAAAGTTGAGAGCTCTAAATTTAGTCAAAAGATGAGAAAAATGTGAGAAATTTCTGTCTTATAACATTTAAGCCTGACATAGCATCATAACAACTCTCAGCCCACCATGGTCCATCAGACACAAAATTGATATGTTTAAAATTGTATTCATTTATTATCTTTTTAAATTACAGATTGAGAGGTACATGTGCAAGTTTGTCACAGAGGTTATATATTGTATAATGCAAGAGTTTGGGCTTTTAGTGAACTCATTGCCCAAATAGGGAACATTGTACCCAATAGGTTATTTTTCAACTCTCATTTCCCTCCCACTCTCCTCCCTTTTTGAGTCCCCAGTGCCTGTTATTCCACTGTGTATTTTCATGTATATACACTGTTTAGCTCCCACTTTATAAGTGGGAGCATCTATAATTTTGTTATGTGATTTTAACTCTTAGCATCAGTTTATAAAGGCAAAAGTTTTGAGTTCTTTTCTCGTTGATTCAGATTTGAAATGTTAGTAGAATAAGATAGTTGGCATGAAAACACTAATCGTTTTAATTATTGAGTAAAACTCCAGAAATTTCAGGAAAAAAAATGCTTAAAGTTAGATGAAAATCAAGTCAAAATGATTGGAAACATGTGAAAAACAGTTGAGAATCTGATAGTAGGAGGGCCACAATTGCTGGGGAGAAATGAAAGTGTGGACCTGAAAAGGGCTAGAGGACCGAAGTGCTGAGAACAGTCTTGGGGAAAAAATAGTATCTGGATTTTCTCTTTCTGTCCTTTATGTTGCGACTGTGAGAACCTAAGATTAGAGATATAACAAAATGATTGTGAGTTCAAAGCTGAAAATCTGTCCTAGGTTTTACTCAAACATCAGCTTCCATTTTTGAGCCAGTAGGGGTGTTCAAAATTCTCTTGATAGCATTATGAATCAATAAAAATAATTTCATTATTATGCCTACTGTCCAGATTATATCATTAGCCCAGATCCTATAATCCTGGGATCTTGCCAGATCCTTTCATATCAGGAGGCAACAAAACAGTAGAGCCAACAGGTAGGGTAATATTAAGGAGGTGTTAGACTGTTACTAGATTGAGTAGCCAAGAAGGTGGTGGTGGCTTGACTGCACACCTCTGAACCCTCTTTTACTCTAACCTTGGTATAGGGAATTATTTAGAGGCTAGCTGCACCTAAACACAAGAACAAGATATATGATGTCGAAATTTGGAGGTACCCTGCAGGTAAAATTTACATGAAATGAAAGGGCTCATTTGCAATCCTAAATATACACACCTCCCTCACTCATATGATTAACATATTTTAGAGTTAATTTAGTGTCTCTTCTTACAACTATCGGAAGGGATCATGAGCCTAGGTATGGAGAATATCAAGTGAGTTGGAATAAATTCATATGGGAAAAAGAGTTAGAAGACATGTAAAGAGGAAATAAAAATGAAAGTGATGAAATGAACACAATAGCACACCACCGAACACCAAATGGATGAAATCAATTGAACAAGAAAGCTGAACATTTTCAAATCTAAAAAGATGGTATAAAAATTGGAAACAACAAGAACAGTAGTTTTGAAGAAAAATTAAGCCAAAGACAGGATAGACAGAATTGAAATAAAATTGTTGGCATACTTTCAAAGAGTAAGACAAATAGACCAACGACCTCAGATCATGAAGGTTCATGATCCAAAGTCACTTATATAAATAAATATTATTTAGATATGTAACAGATAATTTTAGGAACAGCAAACAAAGATACAACATAGTATAAAGTCAGGTATATCCAAGAAAAAGTTTTGTTCCTCAATATAAGTGAATTATGGTAAATTAACATGTTTGTTAATCATAGACAGAAATTCTGACGGAATGGATGATGTCTCTGGATCAGAGAACAGGCCATGTATTATGTAGATATGCAGTGCGGTAGCACCACAAGGGAGGAGGCCCTGATGGTAAGATCTGGAAAGTATGTGGCTCATCATCCCATCCTCCCTTTCAAGGAGAGAAGGTGTCACTTTGGCGACTTTATTTTCTCAAATATTTCTACGTATCATCACTTTTTTCCATCTCAGATAAGAGAGGGTGTTAAAATTATTTAGCAACTAAAACAGTTACATAAATTAATATATGAATAAATATAGATATCGTATACGACTTTGTCTGTTTCTTCATTCTCCATGAAACAAAATACCAAGTTAAATAAAATAGTATGACATCATTCTAATAATTATTTTGTTGCATAGTTATATAGCACATTACCTGTCCTATAATCTTGGAAGTCCCTAATTTGCCTCTCAGTCTAAGGTAGCCCAATTTTATGTGCTTTGCTGTAGCACTTCTAAATTTTCATTCATAAACATCATTTTTTATGAAAAGTTTAACAAAATTATACAGATCGTTAAAGTATAGATAGTTTTGTGATTTTTAAATTTTAAAAAAGTGATTTTAAAAGTTAATGGCTAGGATCCTCACTATACTGTAAGTTTCAGGTAGGAATAAAGTTTTCTCTTCCTACAATTCTGTCCTTATAACATATTCATGTGCTAGGCAATTAATACATAGTTGTTGGAAAAAATTAGTGAAATAAAAATTACTGAAAGCTTAGGAGACAGTGGACAGTGATCTTTTTTTTTTTTTTCCTGTGACAGAGTCTCACTCTGTTGCCCAGGCTGTAGTGCAGTGACGTGATCTCAGTTCACTGCAAGCTTCGCCTCCCGGATTCATGCCATTCTCCTGCCTCAGCCTCCAGAGTAGCTGGGACTACAGGCGCCCGCCACCATGCCCGGCTAATTTTTTTTTATTTTTAGTAGAGACAGGGTTTCACCATGTTAGCCAGGATGTCTCAATCTCCTGACCTCATGATCCACCCGCTTCGGCCTCCCAAAGTGCTGGCATTACAGGTGTGAGCTACCATGCCTGGCCAGGAGACAGTGATCATTTCTAATAGAATATATTAGAAATCACTGTGAAAAGATCAGGAAATTTCACATGTTTGGGTGTACATGTAATTAAAAAGGAAAACTTTCAAAAATCCCAGCGTGCAAAAAGTGATTATAGTAATAATGTGGACAGTGGCACTAAATGGAGGTTTCACATCCAGTGATGGTGATTTCAATGACAGTTTTGAAAAAAAAATTGTTAAGATCAATAAAAAAAAACCTCTAAACGTTTTAAATATAAAACTGAAATCTGTCATTATACCATATTAAAATGTATACATTAAATGTAATCAGAACTGAAATATAAAAATTAGAATTGTAAATCTAATAGATTATCATGTAGGGAAATATAATTGTGACCTGTGTATGAAGAAAAACTTGTTCAATAATCAAATAGAAAATAAAACATAGGGCATATAATTAAGTCATAATAAAGTATTTCAGTTCAATAAAATAGGCAAATGATAAAAGAAAACATACAAAGAGAGCCCAAATAAGATATTCTCTAAATCTAAAATCAACCATGCTTACCAATTTGAATATAAGAAATCAAATTGGATGAATCAGGGATTAAATAGGAAACGTATATACAGTATATTTAGATATACATTTTTTCAAATCACAAAAGATGAACTATCAAAGGCTGCAGCCACATCAGGAGATGGTCCAAAACGTTCAAAATCACTGTAATTGCAGAATGCAAATTAAATACCAAGTTTCATAACCAATTTCATCCTTCAAAATATAAATAATTATAATCATAGATTATCAAAGTATAGCTTTGAGTATAAGCAGTTCGAAAAGAGCATTGTTGGAAAGATAATAAGCTCTTAGAAAGTTAATAGTTATGCAAAAATAAGATGATTAAGCAAAAAGTTCATATGTATTTTGCACATGAATATTTAAGAACCTTTGTTAAAGATATTAAAGTGTCCATGATAGTGCTAGAGGGATGAAAGGAAAATTGATGGGAATGAAAATTGAATAAAAAAATCACAAAGGGCTTTACATGAATGTATGGATATAATATGCTATGAATTAAAGAGTAAGATTAAACTCTCTGTACCTAAAGTATAATATTTAAATTAAACTTAAAATATACTTTAAAACAATGTACTGTATTTTTTAAATAAAAAGATATTTTCTTTGGAAAAGATATCATATCAATATACAACATTGAAGATAGGGAATTATGAATCATGTATGTTGATTCTGTCTGTGCTGTGAAGAAGAGTAATTATTGATTTGGATATTATGGAACATGTCATATTATGAAATAATTCAATTTCAAGAGAGGTAGCAAGATGAGAATGCATGACTGCTACATAAGTAAGAGATTCCTCTATTGCAGAAAACATTCTTACTAAATAATGAGTATAATTGCAGATGAGATTGGCCTACTAAGTCATTTTTAAATATTTGTGAAAATTTATAGAGATTCAAAGAGAAGTGATCCCAATTTTAAAAACACATTGATCTCTCAAATTGATAATTAGTAAAAATAACAATTTTTATTCAGTAAGATTTTAGAAAATGTTGATTCTCATTTAAATACATTCTTAAAAGAGTGCATTCATTACTAAAAAGCTGCTTCAGCTCACTAAGAGTATCAGGTGCAAAAAGTTACATTTCCTATGTTGATAGGATTTTAATCCAGTAAAAATTGTAGGTACTATAGCTAAAAAATTGGAAGATACAATTAGAAAATAAATAGATCCCTAATACTAGCTTGATTTCCACTTCTAGCCATATGTAATATAAAGGAGAAGATTTAACCTCCTGCCTTAAATGTCTATAAAATGGTAAAAGGGGATTTAATGTTTGCCACATATTGAACACCCGATATCGCATGATAACAATCCATAAGAGAGGGGAAAACAAATGTAATGATCTCTGTAATTATTCAGGTTTAGCTCCAGGAAGCAGCTTTCTCCATTACCAGGAAATTCCCGACAGTGTCACTTAGTAGAAGAGATAGGCATCAGGCGGCTAAGGTGGACGGAGAGGAGCGGGATACAAAATCAGAAAGAACTTCATGGAATTCAGAAGGGCCCCGGGTGTTTGGCTGAGCACTAATCTGTACATGTGTGAAAGGAAGCCACCTGCGGCCAGGGACAAAACCAATGGAAAATAGTAAGTAAAATAATTCCTAGAGATTTCACAGAGTTGGTAAGAGACTTGTCTTTTATCAACCCAGAGAGACCTTGTAATGGCACACTGTTGAGGTGAGGTCCTCAGATGTATCTAAGTTTTAGTGGGACTAAATTACCCCTAACATTGCTCTGTATCCTCTGTAATGAAGCTTAAAAGTGTTGTGGAAGAAAAACCCATCATTCAGGTAACCTAACTGTGTATTATGAAATGTCCAATATTATTTAAGGGAACACAATGAAATTTAGCATCTGACAATATCACATTAACACCTCCTAGCATTTCATATAACATTTCCAAGCTCAAAAAATAAAAGTATGATGTAAACTATAATCAGGAAAATAAAACAACAATAACTAGAAAACAAAAAAGTGACAGTAATAATGGAACTAGAAGACAAAGATATAAAAACAGATATCATAAATATCTGTTTGATATGATCAGAAGGCATGTTCAAAAATGATCATCGACTAGGAGCAGTGGCTTACCCCTGTAATCCTAGCACTTAGTGAAGCCGAGGCAGATAGATTACTTGAGCTCAGCCTGGGCAACATGGCCAAAATCCATCTCTACCACAAATACAAAAATTAGCTGGGCATGGCGCCTCGCACCTGTAGTCCCAGCTGCTTGGGACTTGAGATCGGGAGACAGAGGTTGCGTTGAGCAAAGATCTTGCCACTGCACTCAAACCTGGGCAAACAGAGGAATACTCTGTCTGAAAACAAACAACGAAACAAAACATAATGTATGGAAAACAAGGCAAGTAGAAATTTTGGAGATGAAAAAAAAAGGAAACAATAGATGAAAAGAATAACAGTAGAATTTACAGAAGAAAAAAAAGTTAAAACTTGAAAATAAAACACGTATATAAGACTGAAAACAGGGGCCGGGCGCGGTGACTCACGCCTGTAATCCCAGCACATTGGGAGGCGGAGGCAGGCGGATCACCAGGTCAGGAGATCGAGATCATCCTGGCTAACACAGTGAAACCCGGTCTCTACCAAAAATACAAAAATAAATTAGTGGGGTGTAGTGGTGGGCGCCTGTAGTCCCAGCTATTGGGGAGGCTGAGGCAGGAGAATGGCATGAACTGGGAGATGGAGTTTGTAGTGAGCTGAAATTGTGCCACTGCACTCCAGCCTGGGCGACAGAGTGAAACTCCATCTCAAAAAAAAAAAAAAAAAAAAATGACTGGAAACAAAATGAAAAAGAACAACAGTGAGTTGTGAGACAGTATCAGCCAAAATTGACAAATGAGATCTAATTAAACTAAAGAGCTTCTGCACAGCAAAAGAAACTATCATCAGAGTGAAGAGGCAGCCTACAGAATGGGAGAAAATTTTGGCAATCTATCCATCTGACAAACTGCTAATATCCAGAATCTACAAGGAACTTAAACAAATTTATAAGAAAAAAAAAATCAAAAAGTAGGAGAAGGATATGAACAGACACTTCTCAAAAGAAAACATTTATGTGGCCAACAAACATATAAAAAAAGCTCATCACAGTGGTCATTCGAGAAATGCGAATTGAAACCACAATGAGATACCATCTCATGCCAGTTAGAATGGCGATCATTAAAAAGTCAGGAAACAACAGATGCTGGAGAGGATGTGGAGAAATAGGAATGCTTTTACACTGTTGGTGGGAGTGTGAATTAGTTCAACCATTGTGGAAGACAGATTACTCAAGGATCTAGAGCAAGAAATACCATTTGACCCAGCAATCCCATTACTGGGTATATATCCAGAGGATTATAAATCATTCTACTGTAAAGACTCATGCAGACATATGTTTATTGGAGCACTACTGACAATAGCAAAGACTTGAAACCAACCCAAATGCCCATTAATGATAGACTGGATAAAGAAAATGTGGCAAATATACACCATGGAATACTATGCAGCCATAAAAAAAGATGAGTTCATGTCCTTTGCAGGGACATGGGTGAAGCTGGAAACCATCATTCTCAGCAAACTAACACAGGACCAGAAAACCAAACACTGCATGTTCTCACTCATAAGTGAGAATTAAACAATGATAACACATGAACACAGGGAGGGGAATATCACATATCGGAGCCTGCCTGGGGGTTGGGGGCTAGGGGAGGGAGAGCATTAGGAGGAATACCTAATGTAGACGGCAGGTTGATGGGTGCAGCAAACCACCATGGCACGTGTATACCTATGTAACAAACCTGCACGTTCTGCACATGTATCCCAGAACTTAAAGTATAATAAAAAATTTAAAAAATAAAAATAAAGATATCTGGCTTCTGCTAAACATCCCCCTTACCAAGATCAAGAACAGAAAAAGCTGACAAAGATTTTAGTCTGTCCCAGTGGGCACTAGCTCCTGCTTGTGGGTTTCAGCTTCTTGTTTTCCCCTAACTTACTTCCATTTATATCTTTCCTTGATGTCTTATGGACTTCCAGCTCTAACATTAGACACAAAGACAGTAACACTACACCTGAGACTAACTCCTTTCCACAATTGCATGAAGTCCAAAGCTTTTAAAATGTATAAATATGTGCGTGTATGGTCTGTGCCTAATTACATACATGCTAATATCTAACTACATTGTATGTCAGGAATAACATGTGTGGTAAGTGGTTCCTTGGTATTTTGTTGGTATTTTGCTGTATACATGTGATAAAATAAATAATAAGTGCTTTGTTTATAGAAATTACATAAACATTGACTTATTTTCTTATAAACAAAGAATAGTTATATATTTCATAAAATGAAAATAGAGGGTATGTAGAGAACATAAACATAAAAGTAAACAGCATTATTTAGCTACTGTTAAAAATTATTTGAGATAAATTTTTGTTTGGAACATATTTTAAAAGTGATTTATTTTTAAGTAAAAATCGATTTCTTGCAGCATTTAAAGAAAAAACTTTAATTTTAGAATCCACTTGTCCATTTGGGCACCTCCAGGTAACTATTATTCTGATCGATCCAATAATTATGATATAATAATTATATTTTAAATATTCAGAAGTATTCTATCAATCTTTGTTTTAATACAGATATTAAGATTTAGTTTTGATACTATGTACATATGTATGCAAGTATGAATATACCAGGTAAATATTAATTTAATTAATATTAAAAACTTAGTCATTAGGGTTATATAGATATAAATATATGGATATTAAAATGATACTAGATACATATCCATAATTAAAATAACATGTGTTCATAAAGTTATCTTAAAAATTAAATGTTGGAGTGGGAAGGGATTGTCCAGTGTCTCGCTCATACTATGAACTCCAACAGAACCACGTGAATTACATTTCAATTCAGTGCTTAATGTAGAGTCTTCTGACATGTGAAGACATTCAGTTCTTCATCAGCAGCAGGATACCACAATCATCATCATCATGACCATTATGTTGTTGTTTATAAATGATAGTTTGTAACTGTACACAAGTTTCAGTAATATGTAAAATTCTAAAAAGTGCATGATTTCAGTTGACTATGTAAATTAGTTGCCCTTGAATGCCTATTCCTGTGATCTAATCTATAATTGCCAAATATTTTATCATAATCTTTTGTAGGTGTTCTGTTCCAAATAGACAAGTAGGTAAGCATTTTTTATATTCACATTATATTAGGAAAATATATAGGCTTAAACTTTTCACCTAAGGTAAATTTCTTGAAAAATGAATGGAAACCATTTTTAAAATGAGAGAAATTTAAGCCATTTAAAAAAAACTAAGTGTAATGTAAAGCAAAATTATCATAGAGTACTGAATGCTTTCCTGGAGGCATTTCCAACATTTTATTACAGCCTTCATTAAAGAATATTGAGCATTTTAATGGAGCAGAAGGGAAAAGACTGTCTGGTTTGGAATTGCCAATTGCATTCAACAACCTTTGTCTTCCCCATGTTTTCGGCAATGTTGCACTCATAGAACGTTAAAATATCACAATATTTCTTGTCGACTGGTAAAATGACAGCTCTGAGGCTAGTTGTAAAACCACTAAGAAACTAAGTAGGATTATTACAGGGGAGTGCATATGATAATTGACAATTAAACTTTAACTTTCTGAATAGAAGCTGGTTTTCCCTGGAGGGGACTCTACATAGATTATGGCTGAAAGAAAAACTTAATAAATTTTTTTGCATACATCAGTTACATAATTATGATTATTTGTTATAGTCATTACTATTTAAATGCTCCATGTACACCGGTAACTTTGAATATGCCTTTTGATGTAACTAGATACCAAATAACAATGTTTGCAGTTTATTAACATTCTATTGTGACTGATATTAGAATCTTCAGCTATACACTGTTGCAGTATTTGGCCACATATATTTAAATAAATAATTCAACAGACAATGAAAGAAATACAAATATCCAAAGTATTTATTAATAACCACATCCCAGAGATTTTTGAAACATTTGAAAACAGATATTCTGAAAAACATAACCTCTATTATGTTTAAAGTTAATGATATAAACATCATCATTTTCAAAAAACATTCTAAGCCTCACTTAACCAATTTTCTTGGGAATTTAGCATTTCACATGTTATTTTTCTTTTTCATTTTTGTGTATAGACACATATGGTACTTTAAGGAAACTATATTATTTTAGTCTCTAATTGGCAACAAAATCTAGAAGGAGTTAACAATGGTGTTCAGTCAAAATTGTATTTTGCAGGTAACAATTGTACTTGTTTAAAATTAGTAATTTTAACAATTAAAATAGTTTTGTATTTTTTCCTTAAAAAATGTAACTCAGAGGCGGTGGCTCACGCCTGTAATTCCAGCACTTTGGGAGGCCGAGGTGGGCGGATCACGAGGTCAGGAGATCGGGACCATCCTGGCTAACATGGTGAAACTTGGTCTCTACTAAAAGTACAAAAAATTAGCCGGGCGTGGTGGTGGGCGCCTGTAGTCCCAGATACTTGGGAGGCTGAGGCAGGAGAATGGTGTGAACCCAGGAGGTGGAGCTTGCAGTGAGCCGAGATTGTGCCACTGCACTCCAGCCTGGGCGACAGAGTTAGACTCTTGTCTAAAAAAAAAAAAAAAAAAAAATGTACTTCAGAGCTCAGAGTACAGAAAAAATAAGGTGCTAAATAATAGACATATATTTTGTCAATTTGCTTATAGTATTTGAAAGTATTAAATATAAGAAGCTTCATTTGTTCCTAGTCAAATATAAAATTTAAATTTGTATTTTAGAGTGAAATAAAAATATTGGCATTCAATCTAAATTACATGTCATATACATAAATAAACATTGCTATGCTGATTAGCTATTATAAAAAACAATGCAGCAATTTTATTACTAATCACATCCCATTTTAGGGGTTGTCATAGTTCATATTTCAGATATTCAATTTTCCAAGACCACAGTTACTGCTAAATCCAAAGCAGGATCTGGTCACTGTGACCTAAACCAACATCAGTCATTCTTGGTTTATTTAAATGGAAATGTTTTAACTTAAAATTTAACAATATGGGAACAATATGGGAATTTAACAATATGGGAATATTAATTTAAAATTATTAAAAAGATTGCATTCATGCTTATACAACTGTTATCTATATGTATTACAACAACGATAGTTTTTTTGTTTTGTTTTGTTTTGCTTTTTAGACAGAGTCTTGCTCTGTCACCAAGCTGCAGTGCAGTGGTGTGATCTTGGCTCACTGCAACCTCCACCTCCAGAGTTCAAGCGATTCTCCTGCCTCAGTCTCCTGAGTAGCTGAGACTACAGGTGCACGTGACCACACCTAGCTAATTTTTTTGTATTTTTAGCAGAGATGGGGTTTCTCCATGTTCACCAGGATGGTCTCAATTTCTTGACTTCATGGTCTGTCTGCCTCGGCCTCCCAAAGTACTGGGATTATAGGCGTGAGCCATGGCGCCCAGCCAACAACAATAGGTTTTAAATAAATATTTGTATTTTCTCTTTAAATTGAAGAATTTTTTTAAAAATCCAATTTTGATTATAATCCATGCCAAGCATTGTGGCTTATGTCATGTCACATAACTTTTTATTTGGTTTTACATGGAAAATTTTGAAAAACAACATTGGAATGATGAATAATTAGGTTAAAATTCCATTTTTGTCTTCTTCTTAATCTGACTGATATTACAACAATGGAAAATACTGAAACACTAAGTTACACTAAAGAGTCTTGCAGTCTCAATTTATCTCTCTTTTACATCCCTGATGTTACAAGATAATGGATGTATTGGTTCAGGGTAAATGTGTTTTTTATTGCTATTGCAGGATAGTAAGCATTTTTGTTTCAATGATTTTCTGTCATTATATGAGAGTGATAGAGTCTGTGACACATAAACTGGTGCAGATAAAAGGTTTTCTTGATACATCCTGTACCATAGCAAACCCAATTTCAGTTTCTTTACACGAGAAGAATGAGGTTTAGTGGTACCTATAGAAAACTGGTCTTCTTCAAATCTGATTTCATTCCCTGAAGAACGATAACATAGGCACACTTTCTCCTGACCACATAGGATTGTTTCAATTTTCAGAAAAAATTTACACCTTCCAAAATGATCAAGTGGTTCATTTTTTATTAATACAAAGTAGAAATATTCTAGAAAAATAAGATCAAATGTTATTTAATCTATTTTAAGTATAATTTCATAACTTTAGTAATAAAGTTTCCTACTTAAATAAGCTGCTTTTTGATGTTTATTTTTAAAAGTATAACATATTTTTGGTTTTCCAAATTATTATATCAATTTATTTTTCCTCAACAAACAGTACTAAGGTTTACAAATATGAATGTTAATAATATCTTTTTTGTTGAATCAGAAATTTAGAACTTTTAGATAGAAGATGGATAGACATTGAAAACTATCAAAATAGTTACTTATTATCAGAGATGTGAAATGGTGTACCACACATTTTCAGTCACACCTCATTTATAGACATGTTGATAGACACTGTGTTTCTGGTTGTGAGTTAAAAAGTATATTGCAATAAATAATAATATACTTGAACATATATTCTAACATACAGGTGTTTTAAAATCTGAAAGTTTTCTAAAATTGATGTTTCTGGATTTTAGTTACACACATACTAAAATTATAATAGATTAATTCAAAATTTCTTTTAAAAAGTTTTAATAATTTTCATTTCAACAAAAGTTTCACTTGTGTTTATTACCCACATCTTTATCAGCATATCAAAAACATCATCATTTATTTGAGTTAACATTTAATATGTTAATTTTGTTTAAAATACATCTAAAGTTTACAATCGGCATCTAAAAACCTGCCAAATCAAGCAAATTCATATAAATCAAAGTAATTTAACTTAATATTACTAAATTCCCTTTCATGATTTTCATGAAAAGTTTCATTAAAACTTCATGTAGTGAACCATTTCAGATAATATTAAATAATATGTTTGTACTCTGGCAAATTTATTGCCTTTAATGTACTTAAACATATTGAATATCCATGTATTTGGATGATCAGTGATACTAAGCAGAAACCCACACTTTTGAGGTGATTAGCTAGCATTTTGATGAAAAACTCTCTATTTCAGAAGTGTTTTCTAAATGTGTTTCTGTAATCTTAACCTTTGCTGAGTGACAGAGACTCTGGCAATTAACATACAAAATAAAAGAGTTTACATTTATAAAATTAGTTGCTTGATAATAACAGACATTAGAAAGGGATGTTAATTGTGAAACTGATGTTATCTGTGAACATGGGTCTATACTGAGGAAACTTGAAATATCAGTGTATATATCTTAGATGTCACTTATCTGATGCATACCAAGTAAATACAACTTTGATTTACTCGTGTTATTTTAGATGATTAAGTATTTATTGTTCTATTTACGCCACTTTTTAAAAATGTTGTCTTAACAAAATAATATTTTCAAATAATTGTTACCATTAAAATGGTCTGTCTGCTGAGCATGGTGGCTTATGCCTGTAATCCCACTACTTTGTGAGGCCAAGGCTGACAGATCACGAGGTCAAGAGATCAAGACCATCCTGGCCAACATGGTGAAACCCCGTCTCTACTAAAAATACAAAAATTAGCTAGGCGTGGTGGCATGCACCTGTAGTCCCAGCTACTCGGGAGGCTGAAGCAGGAGAATTGCTCGAACCCGGGAGGCGCAGGTTTCAGGGAGCCCAGATTGCGCCAATGCACTCCAGCCTGGCCACAGAGAGAGATTCCGTCTCAAAAGTAAATAAATAAATAAAAGGTCTGTCAATTTCTAGTTCTGAGTCAAGTCAGGAAAAATCAAAACATTCAGTCTAGTTACTTCAGACAGAAGGGATTCAATACAATGACTTTTTACTCGCACAAGCTGGAAAAGCAAAGAGAGGCAGGTAAAGTAACTGGGAGACGTGAGATACGACCAGAACAAACAGAATAAGGACATGGTGGCTCCTGCCTGTAACTTCACCGCTTTGGTAGGTGAGAGGATTTTTTGCGGCCAAGGGTTCCAGTACGAACTCCAGCCTGGAAAACTGACTGAAAAAAAAAAAGTAGCTCTAGTTCTGAAAAATGAAGGGAGGAATTTGTATATAAAAGGGTTCAGGTCTTTGTGCCCATGTGTGCTGAGTGTTTGGCTCTCACTTATAATGAGAACGTGTGGTATTTTGTTTTCTGTTCCAGCGTTAATTCATTTAGGAAAAGGGTGGGAAGAGGGTGAGGACCAGAAAACTACCTATTGGGCACTATGCTCATTACCAGAGTGATGAAACAGTTTGTACACCAAACCCTTGTAACACACAATTTATCCATGAAACAAACTTGCACGTGTGCCCCGTGAAACTAAAATAAAAAGTCAGAAAGAAAAAAACAAAGGAGAACAGCGGTGACCAGAGTCTCGGAGAAGGACGAACGTGGACTTATTGCTTAATGGGTACAGAGTTTCAATTTGGGATGATGAAAAGTTCTGGAAACATATGGTGGTGATAGTCGCACAACAGTGTGAATGTACTTAATGCTGCTGAACTGTACACTTAAAATACTTAAAATAATAAATTTTATGGTGTTTATATCTTACCATAATAAAATAAAAATTTTAAAGAGTGAAGAGAAAGGAAAAAAAAAAGTGTTCAGGAACAATTTTGCGAATTTGCATGGCAGTCTGATACTACTAAAATAAGGCTGCATAGGCATGGCCGGGATCTCAGAGAAGAGACCGGTCATGGTGGTTGATAGGAACACTGTGAAAGTCATTGCTGAAAGTCACTGTTGAACATGCAGAGGAGCTGCCTTGGTGCTGCACAGTAGGGGCTAGGGCAAAATTTTCTGGTACTGAGACCAAGAAAGAGGTTTCACATCGCAGGCCCTGAAGCTGATGATGATGCTGCAGCCCAGATCTGTCCTCTGCTGATGGATGGGTAAAAAAAGACGGAAAAAAGGCAGAACTGGGAATTGTTTAACTTTTCCCTTTTCTTGTCTAATCTTCTAGCATTCCCACTATCAGAACATTACCTGGATCCAGTTGGCAATGAAAGCTGGGTATTATTTTCAGGGTACCAGCCTCCCTCAGTACATAGAGCACATGATTTACTATGTCCTCTATAATATACAGAGATTATAAAGTGTGTTGACAATTTAGAACTTTAGAACACATTCATTTTGAAAAAGAACACAATTAGGCTTTTTAACTTAATGATCTACTGTGCTGGAACTCGTCTTTTTTATTGATAACAAGTTAGTGTGAATTTTAAATATTTTGAAAAATGTATTGCATGTTTATTTACAGAAAGCTCATTTATGTACCATTGTTGCATGAAACAGAAGGAACTCTAGTGTGCCTTTAATATATGGCACATCATCTTCACCTTAGGCCCTCACTCTGACTTTTGCATCAGTTGCATTGATCAAGTTGCCACCATCAAGTAAGTAGGTTGATATTAAATTCTAATGGTTGATATGCTTGTAATATGGACTTCTCAGTTCTACCTCTATGAACTAAATGAGCTTGTGGTAATTAATATTAGAATTTTAAAATATTAAAGTTTACACATAGTATTGACTACTTATATTTTGTATCCAACTTTTTAACCTTTTCAAAATAGTCTACTGGTTTAAATTCTGTAAATTTCAGCCATGTGTTGACTGAAATAATGCAACATTCAGTACACTGTGCTTGTGACCTCCCCATTCTGATTGCTAGTCATATATTGATAATTTTTTATTTAATAGCGCTGAGATGTAATTCATATATAATTAACCCACTTCAAGTGCAAAATTAAATTTTTTTTAGTTAATTCACGGAATTGTACAAATATTGCCACAACTGATTTTAGAAAATTATCATCAATCCCCCACTCAAAAAATCTCATGTGCACAATAACAGTTACTTTTCATTTCTCCTTCTCTCTCCCATTCCTGATCCTAGGCACATTTGTGTCTACATTTTCTATAATTGAAATCAAATTGAAATAATTAAACAATTTAAGTCTTCGTGTTTCTTTTTTCCTCTTGATCTCTTTACCTTAAAGTTTGTTGGCGTTTTCTTTTCCTGTCTTTTTATAGAATCAACTTTTGGTTTCAAAAATTTTCCATTAATGTTTCTTTATTTCTGCCCTAATCTTTATTATTTTCTTTCCTTGCTTCCATTTATTTTCTTGTTTCTAGTTTCTTATGATGGAAAGATATGATATTAATTTGAGAGCTTCATTCATTTTTAATATGGGCATTTACAGCTATACATTTGCTTTTAGGCACTAATTTAATTGTATTCCATGAGTTTTGGTTTGTTGTGCCTTTATTTTCATTTATTTCAAAGTATTTCTAGATTCCTTTGTGATTTTGTGACTCATTAGCTATTTAGGCATGTTTTGTTTGTTTTAATTTCCACTTATTTGTAAATTTCTCAAATTTCCTTCTGTTATTGAATTATAATATTCCATTGTGATTGAAGAAAATACTTTTTAAGATTTAAATCTTTTCAGATACACTGAAGCTTACTTCGTGATTTGGCATATTGTGTATTCTCAAGCTGTTTCATGTATAGCAGATGCTTTGCATTCTATCATTGCTGGGTGAAATTTTCTAAAAATGTCTGATAAGGCTTGTATTTTAGTGTTAATCACATTTTCTCCAGTTCATCTTCACCAATCTATTCTACCCATTATTATTGTGAAGTATTAATGTTTCCTACTATTCCTTTTGAATTACATATTTATTCTTTCACGTCTTTCATTTTTTGTTTCCTACATTTTGGACTACTTCCTTAGGTGCATATACGTACATAATTAAATTTTTGTATGATTTACCATTTTTATTGGTTTCGTATGTTTCTTTGTCTCTTTTTCTTTTGTTGTTTTTAAATTAATTGTGTCTATATTAGTATAGCTGTTTCAACCTTATTTTTGTTGCTATTTGTATAATATACTTTTTCCATTTTTTATTTTTGAACATTTGTTTTTAAAGTGTGTCTTCAATATAGAGCATTTGATATTTGTTTTGTTTGTTTCTATTCATTCTTGTTTAATTATTAATGAAAATCCTGTTTATTCATTCATCAGATTTTTTTTTTTTTTTGAGACAGAGTCTTGCTCTGTTGCCCAGGCTGGAGTGCAGTGGTGCGATCTCAGCTCACTGCAAGCTCCACCTCCTGGGTTCACATCATTCTCCTGCCTCAGCCTCCTGAGTAGCTGGGACTACAGGCACCTGCCACCATGTCCAGCTATTTTTTTTGTATTTTTAGTAGAGATAGGATTTCACCATGTTGGCCAGGATGGTCTCGAGCTCCTGACCTAGTGATCCACCTGTCTTGGCCTCCCAAAGTGCTGGGATTACAGGCATGAGCCACCATTCCTGGCCATTCATTCATCAGATTTTTAACCAATAATATTGAACGGTACCATTGATATAGTTGGATTTATATCTTCCAATCTACTTTCTATTTTTTTATATGTCTCATGTATTTTCTTCCTGTAACCCCCTTTTGCTGCTTTTTTTGCATTCATTAATATTTTTTAATTTAACACCTCAATTTTGTTAATGTTTTCTAGACTTTTTTGAGTTAGTTCCTTAAAACATTGTTTGTGTGTGTATCCAGATTGCTGCTGGAAGTCACTTTGTTTTAGTTGGAAAATCTTTCTTTCATACTTCTTATGAGAAAGGTTTGCTAATAACACATTTTTTTCAATTGTTTACCTATGAATGTCTTTATTTTCTCATCTTAATTTGTAAAACTTATTTTGCTGAACTTAAGATTCTTGTTTGACAATTATTTATTTATCTATTTCCTTTTAGCCTTTTGAATATGTCATCCCACTGCCTGCAGGCCTCCATTGTTTTGATGAGAGGTCTGCCGTTAATCTTACCTGCACTCCATTTTAAGTGATGTTATATTTTTCTTGCTGCCTTCAAGACTGTCTTTGCTTTCCAGCATTTTTAATATAATTTGTATTTGTGTGGATCTTTTTGCATTTATCTGATTTGTAGCCTATTGGAGAATTACACTAATGCTATTCCTCAAATTTAGAAAGATTTTAGTGATTCATCAGATATATTTTGTAGACCTTTTCTTCCTCTCTTTCTGCTATTACATCAGTAATATGTTGTTGTGATTAATAATGAACTGCGTTTTTCTGAGGCTGTTTGTTTTCATCAATCTTTGTCTCTGTTACTCAGATTAGTCTCTAACAATCATTTATCAAGTTAATTTAACCTCTCTTCTGCATATTCAAAGGTACTTTTGACACCCCTATAGTACAGTCATTTTGTCACCCACAATGATAGAATACAAAATATATTAAGTGATGATTTTCAATCATTTTTTAAAAAGCATTTAATGACATTTTATTTTACATTGTGTTTCATTTTACAGGTTGAGTCTCCTTTTTCCAAATGGTTTTCAAGTGTTTTAGATTTCAATGTTTATTTGTATTATACATGTTGGTTGAGCATCCTTCATTCCAAAATCTGAACTCTGAAATGTTTCAGTGAGAATTTTATTTGAACATCATGTTGGTACTCAAAAAGCTTTGAATTTTGGAGCATTTTGGGTTTCAGATTTTTGGATTCAGGATTCTTAATATGCATAATATAAGAGACAAAACAAAATGTCCTAGTTTAGTTAAAATTACAACACAGGCAGAAAGTGTTGATCTATGTACTCAGTATATGGCAGAGAGTTTAAAAATAGTCATTTTTACCATGGATTAACTATGCGTTATTAAAGATTTGCTCTGATATTTTCATCTTTTTTCCTGTTTTTTTTTTTTTTTTTTTTTTTTTTAAGATGGAGTCTCACTCACTCTGTTGCCCAGGTGCCCAGGATGAGGTGCAGTGGCACAACCTTGCCTCACTACAACGTCTGCCTCCGAGGTTCAAGCAATTCTGCTGCCTCAACCTCCCAAGGATCTGTGATTACAGGTGTGCACCACCATGCACAGCTAATTTTTTTTTTTTTTTCCTGAAATTTTAGTAAAGATGGACTTTCACCACTTTGATCAGGTTGGTCTCGAACTCCTGACCTCAAGTGATGCACCCACCTCAGCTTCACAAAGTGCTGGGATTACAGGCATGAGCCACTGGGCCCAGACATATTTTCATCTTTATACAGTTAATAAATGCTTCCATTCATCAGTTACTGCAGCCAAACTAAATTCATGGTCATTTTATTGAGTATAATTGCTTTGAAGTAAAATCTCTAGCTATTGCAATGCAATTTCATGCTAATATAGAATGGACACAGTTAGTAGGGGGAAAAAAGGCTTTTGCTGTAAATCATTTTGAATGTGACATATAATTTTCACATAAACATTTCTGAGAGGCATGTAAAGAATGCAATTGGAATAATATAAAATTGCCTAAAACTCTCTTTGGATTTCATTTTGAAAAGAGAAAAATAACTGTTTTGGTATCCTGTTTAGCAGGTGATTTTTTCTTTTGCTGGGTTAGAGCTCCCCTATGTGGCTATTTTGTTGAGACACACTAAGAGCTCAATATTGATGTATTTCAACAACTAAACACAAACTAACCTCCTAGATATGGCCCAACAAACAAATTAAGATAATCATCTATAAATAATTTTAAGTTTTGTAGAAAGTCTAATTTTTCTCTCTGAATAGAACTGCCAGGAGAATTTTAATAGGATTAAAATTCAGTGAGAACATAAAGCTAAATGCTATATGGTATCAATAAAATAAGCAAATTTATAACTAAGTCAGCATGCACCAATTTCTCATACTTGATTGACCACTAAGTTTGAAATAGTTTATTTCCAAAAAATTAGGAGGAAAATTTATTTTCCGTTCATTTAATTGGTCTATTTTAATCAAATTAATATGTGTACATGTGAGGAGGGGAAACCATGTAAAAAGTAGTTATGTCCCTCAGCATACTGAAAATATTGTAGAGAATGTAATTTATGTAAACAGATGTCAAATAATTCTACTAAGTACAATATCAACTGTAATAATCTATTAAGTTTTCATGAGAATGAAATAATTTGAGCTCATTTTACAACATGCTTGGGATATTTTAATCCAAGTACACATTTCAGTTTGCATAAATTGCAAAAGTAAAAATAAAACTAAGGAAAATTTTAGGATATGTCTAGGGAATCAAAACCTCCCAAGTATTATCAGATCCTGGATCTGCAAAGAGAACCACTTGTGCCTTGGGAATCATATTTATATTTCATATTAACTTTTCAAAATCTCTAAAATTCAAATAAAGCATATGAAGTTAAAATGGAAATTTACCACATAGTCTTTTATTCTACATTTGTGAAGATAGTAAAAAATTCTTTTTCAATGATTTAAAGTTTTAAACATGTGAGCTATTTCTGTGCTTTGCTAATAATGCAAAGGTCATTTTATATGAGCAGCTTGCAAATAATCTGAACATAAAAACTCACAAGTAATTATTAACACTATACCTCGCTAAAATATAAAAGCAAAAGAGACATCACTGAAATTAAAAAGAGGATAGTAGTCATTAAGTGTAATTGTTGCTACCAGCCACCATAGTTCTGAGTCATAATAACCTCGCAGTAAATATATAATTTTGTGATTGAATGAATGACTACTTGCAAAATGTAAAATGTTCTTTATGGCAAATGCCTCTAATATAGATACCTAAACAGGTTATGCTTTTACATAATTGCCATGTCATCCCAATACAGTTAAAATCAATAATGATGTTGTCATCAATGGATATTTCAGGATGAATGATTTCACATTCTCTAGGAGAATGCTAAATATTAGTAGGGGACAGAGAAGGTGAATTTAAAGTATCCCACCCAAATCATCCAAAAATAGACCTAGAGAGAATGAGTTCATTGAGGAAATGGTTTCTTGTACACAGCATAAAGATATTCAAGCAGTATGCTGATTGTGTACTTTCGAATCAGTGCAGAATTTTTATTTGGTCATTATTTTTAAAACGTTATCTGGAAAAGTATTCAACGTATCTGAGCACTCTAGGTCAATATATGTGTCACAGGACTGCTGGTTTTTTTTAACAAGTTTTGATTTATAAAAAACTCTGTGGTATTATGTGGCCCTAAAGCCTGCACAATACCCTAAGGGTTAGTACCAAAGACATTCAAACCATTCACTGGCCATGGCTTATCTGATAGCTGAAGGGAAAAATAAATGGGCATGGAATATTTTTTAAAGAATCCCCAAATGATCTGTCATAGGAATACAATGTATTTTATATGAATGGAGATGAACAATATTAAAGCAAAAGGTAATAAATATATGTTGGGCAGGTGGAGATATTTTAAAAATAACAAATAAAAGTTTGTAAAATGTTGTAGTCACAGAAACTGTAGTGTTTATTCTTGGGGTCTTTGCTATTAACTCTCAGCCCGTAAGGCAATAGGGCATAATGCCATATGAAAGAACGTGGAAGCCATCTTACGTGAAGTAACTGTGAGTAGCTTACAAACAAGCCGAATACAGAAAGTGCAAGAAAATGTTGGTACTATACATGACTGAGATCAAAATGAGAGCAGCAGAATCACTGAAATTAAACAAGTGAGTAGCAGACACCAGTAAAGCTGAAGTTTACATAAGATGTACCAACTACCACAGAACCGATTCATGATAATCTCTCAATAATTGCATAGTTGTATGATTGGAGAATAACTGAACCTGTGGCTTATACCTGTAATCCCAAAGTTTTAGGTGGCCAAGATGGGAGGATCACTTGAGCCCGGGAGTTTGAAACCAGCCTGAGCAACATAGCAAGACCCTGTCACTACAGAAAAATAACAAATTATCAGGGCATGGTGGTGTACACACCTGCGGTTCTTGCTACTCAGGAGACTGGGGCGGGAGAATTGCTTGAGCCAGGAGGTTCGAAGCTGCAGTGAGCTATGTTCGTGTCACTGCACTCCAGCCTGGGTGACAGAGTGAGACTCTATCTCTAAAACAACAACAACAACAACAAACAGCGTTAATAAAATAGAACAAACACTGGTTAAGTATCTTCTATGTGTCAGACAATGTAAAAAGCACTTCTTTACATACAAACAATCTAATTCTGAAACAGCGCTGAGAAATAATTATATCCTAATACATAGAGGTATATAGTTTAGCCAGATTAACTTTGTTTGCTTGTTTTGTAGAGAAGTACTGAAATCAAATATCGGAAAATATTTCACATAATATTGTAATAAATAATATTGTGATATATCCCTCTCAATAGGTATCAGTAGGGGATAAAGAGAAATGCATCATATATTGATAAAAGATGACCAAGCCAATTAAACAGAAATATATAATATCTAATATAAGTGAATATATATTATATTTTGATAAAAGCGATAAAAAGGTAGATGTTTTCAAGCCAATCTTTAACTAGGGACATGTATCTAACAAATTTATTTTATAATTTTAATGCAAGGAAATACAAGAAGGAAATATAGAAAAGCAAAAGATTTAGGATTTATTAATGTAAGATACTGTCAATTTAATGGCAACAATTCTGTCTTTGCCCACTATTTCTTCTTGGTCCGAGCAGTAGGAAAGGAAGGATAAAGAAGGCTATATCCAAATAACTCTAATTTAGAGATTTCATTTCTCAAAAATTTCTTTTCTCTTTTAGGTGAAGCCTTCTGCTATCTTAATAAACAAAAAATGTGTGAAATTAAAGGTACATTATTTGAGTTTTACATAATTGAGTATCTTGTATTTAATTAAATCACTTCCTTGAAAAATGAAAATTATACCAAATTATTTGTATTTTTCAAACTTTGAAAGAATTTAGGTACCAAAATTTGCATCAGAGGAAACATGCATTTCAACAGAAAGTGAATTACACTTACCACCATGGAGTTCGTCCGATTTTTTCTGCCACATTTCTTCCAGCATTACTATTGCATCAAACTCCACAGCCATTAACTTTTCCATAATCAGTTTCTCTCTGGATTCTACAAAACCCAGCAACTGGAAGCAAGATGAGAAAATGCTAACCTCTATTATTGACTACAACTGACTCATTCATTGAAAGTTATTAGATTAAATTAAAAACACATGTTTATTTTTAAAACATATATAAGATAGGAAAAAACAAAAATATGCACGTGCTCTTCAATATCACCTCATGTTTAACTGTGCTAAAATTTTATTCAAATTTCTTCTATATCAAGTTATACAAATAACAGGTTATTTTATCTATAGATCAAATATATACATACAAATATAAATTATATATATGTATAATTTTGTAGCTGTCTTTATTTCACATACAATATTTGTACTATTCCTAGATTCATGCATGCAGATAAGAGATGTGCAGGCAGAATTACCCAAATGACAGGGTGTTAGTTGGGTCTGAATATTAGCACAGAGCATAAGGAGAAAAATCATTTTCCAGTAGTAGAATTTTTTAAATTTCATTTCATGCAGTTATGTTGGAGTAGAATAGTTAAGACAACATGAATAGATAGGAATAATTTTATTACCTATAACTCAAGCCAAAAGGAGACGTAACAGTTCATCTGTAGCTGGGAGCTCATTTTGCAGGGTGTCAGCTTTTATACATGTAATGTATTTACCCTTTATAACATTATATTTGTTAAACATGCTAGTTTCCAACTTCACTCTTGACCATAAGGAAGTCTGCCCAGGTGTGAAATTTTAAACTGTAAAAACAGTTTCATAACACAGAAATGGCCTCTAGGAGGGGATGCAGGCTGAGTATGAGTTCCTAATTACTATTTACCATATGTGCATGTAGTTTTCTCATTAGTGTCGTTAACATAAAGTGATAGTCTGAGGATCAGGATATTTGGATGTAGAGAATATAAAACACAGCTTTAATTATACACTTAAATTTTGCTATCATTAATTTTTTACTAAAAATAAAATATTTATAATTTTTGTTTGCTACCCTTTGATTTTTTTGTCTTCAAAGGACAGGCTAAAATGAAATTTCTTTTGAATTTATTGATGCAGTCAGCTGCATCAATTTTTACAATTAAAGCTAATATTATTCCTTTTATTCTATGTTCCGAGGCCTTTCTTATCAATATTTCTTCTTGGTATGTCCCTATTTTTCTCATTTTTTCATCTGCAGTTACAATTTCTTCGTAAAATTTAGTCTATTAAAAATATTCCACCTCTTTTTATTGTTTCATGTATTTTTCTATTTTATTACTTTCCTGCCAGGATATAATACCAAGAGAAAAGAAGAATAACAATGTCTTATAATTAAGTGAAAACATAGTAAACTAATAAAAATAACACTGATTTGACCCCTTTTTTTGGTAGAGACACGTCATTAAGGAGACAACTACTATAGACAGAGATAATAATTATTTTGTTATAGTAAATGTCTGACATATTTTTCTTTCATTGTACCAAGTAGTAACACATTTACAAATACCATTTCTCCAAAGTAATCATCTTATTTCTAGCTTTAAATGTTCCTTTCATTTTTAACAGCTGGGATCATCCAAACACCTGCTCTTGCTCCCACAGATTTCCCAGCTCGCATTATTATATCTAAATTTCCTGTGTGAACATTAAAGGTTTTATACGATTGGGTAAGAAGAGAAAGTACCTCAGGATTGGATACTTTTCTTTTTTTTGAGACAGAATCTTGTTCTGTCTCCCAGGCTGGAGTGCAGTGACACTATCTTGGCTCACTGCAACCTCCACCTCCCGGGTTCAAGCAATTCTCCTGCCTCAGCCTCCCGAGATGCTGGGACTGCAGGTGTGCGCCACCATGCCTGGTTAATTTTTGTATTTTTAGTAGAGACGGGGTTTCACCATATTGATCAGGCTGGTCTTGAACTCCTGACTTCGTGATCCACCTGTCTTGGCTTCCCAAAGTGCTGGGATTATAGGTGTGAGCCACCGCACCCAGCCTTTTCTGTTTTTGTTTTTATTATTCTTATTTTTTTACTTCTAAAGGTATGAGTTTGCATTGACCCAACAATAGTAGTTAAAATATTATGTAGCTTTCCTGATGTCAAATCAATATTTTCTTCTTTAGTGATCACTCTAAATTATCTTAAAATTTGACTTCAGCTATAGGCCACAAGTATATCAAAAAAATATGTATCTACACTAAATACTTTAATTTTGTATTTTGTAGATATATCTTATATTCACAGAGTAAACAAATACTGTTTTGAATGTTCACTACTTTTATTCTCTTCACTCCAAAGATAATTAAATCAAACCACAGATTTATACTACTTATTACACATAGAATGGTCTGCATCTTGCCTTGTGTGCTATTTTTTGAAACATTTTGCCCTCTCCGTATAACAATTTTTGAAATATAATGCACTTATTGTAAAATGAATGTATTTAAACTGTGCAGTCCAGTGGTTTTTATTGTACTTGTAAAGTTGTGCAACCATCACCACTATCTTATTTTATAAGACTTCTCTCTCATCCCAGAAAGAAAGCTCATACCTGTTTAGTAGTCATTCCCCATTCCTGCTTCACCAGAACTGTCGCTCACACATACTCTTCCATTTTCTGTACTTGAGCATTTGTCTATTCTGGACACTTCATATCAATGTAATCATATAATACGTTACATTTTGTGCCTGACTTCTTTCAATTACCATAAGATTTTCAAGCTTCAACCACCTAGTAACATGTATCAGTACTTCTTTACTTCTTCTGGCTGGCTGATATTTCATTGCATAGATATATAATATTTTATGTATCTCTTTCTCCAATGATGGCCATTTGAGTGGTTTCTCAACCTGGGCTATTATAAATAATGTTGCTGTGTACATTTGTATATACATGTTTTTGTATGGACACATAGTTCTAATTTTCTTTAGTAAATACCTAGGACTGAAATTACTGGATCATGTTACAATTTTATATTTATCATTTTGAAGAACTGCCAAACTGTTTTCTGCAGTGACGGCACCATTTTTCAATCCCATCAGTAATGTATGAAAGTTTCAATTTCTTATGTATATCTGTGTTTTACACTATTGTCTGTGTTTTTTATTTTACATATCTTCATAAGTATGAAACTGTTTTCTGAAGTGACTGCACCATTTTTTAATCCCATCAGTAGTGTATGAAAGTTTCAATTTCTTCGATTTCTTTTATATATTTGTGTTTTACACTGTCTGTTTTTTATTTTACGTATCTTCATAAGTATGAAACTGTTTTCTGAAGTGACTGCACCGTTTTTCAGTCCCATCAGCAACGTATGAAAGTTTCAATTTCTGGCATATATCTGTGTTTTACACTATTCTCTGTTTTTTATTTTTTGTATCTTCATAAGTTAGAGGTGATATTTTGTGAGTTTTTGATTTGCGTTTGCCTAATAACTAATAATTTTGAGCATCTTTTCACCTACTTGCTGCTATTTGGGTAAGGCTTTTTTTTTTTTTTTTTTTTTTTTTTTTGAGATGGAGTCTCGCTTTGTCACCCAAGCTGGAGTGCAGCAGCCGGATCTCAGCTCACTGCAAGCTCCGCCTCCCGGGTTCACGCCATTCTCCTGCCTCAGCCTCCTGAGTAGCTGGGACTACAGGTGCCCGCCACCACACACGGCTAATTTTTTTTTTTTTTGGGTTTTTAGTAGAGATGGGTTTTCACCATGTTAGCCATCATGTTCTCGATCTCCTGACCTCGGGATCCGCCTGCCTCGGCCTCCCAAAGTGCTGGGATTACAGGCGTGAGCCACCGCGCCCGGCCATAAAGCTTCTTTAAATAAATGTTTATTTAAAGGAATGATTAGGTTATTTGATTTTTATTGTAAATTTCTAAGTGATTTGTATATATTTCATACGAAAATACCTTAAATTGTGTAATTTGATTTTTTTTTCTTTCTGTGCATGTATTTTAATTTTTGATGATGTCTTTTGGAAAAGAAAAGTGTTGAAATTTGATGAAATCCAATTCGTCCTTGTTTTTCTTTTGTTGCTTGTGCTTTTGGTGTCATATTAAAGAAGCCATTTTCAAACTCAACGTCTGAAATATTTACCCCATTTGAACTAAGTTCTTTATCATTTTATCACTTGTATTTAGGCTTATAGTTTATTTTGAATTAATTTTTGTGTATTGCATGAAAATGTCAACTGCATTTATTTGTGCATGGATATTCAGTTGTCCTAGCACCATTATTGTTTCATTGAATTTTTTGCACCCTCATCAAAGTTGAATTGACCATATTTAAGCACTTATCCATGGACTTGCAAGTCTGTTCTCTTTATCTGTATGTTAATCCTAACACATTATCACCATCGTGGTTAGTGAACTTTTTATATGTTTTGAAATCAGTGAGTATATTGTTCTTCGTATTTAAGGCTGTTTTGGCTACTCTGTGACCCTTGAATTTCTGTATGAAATTTAGGAAAGGTATACAATTCGAAAAGCAAACGATTGGGATTTTAATAGATTGTGTTCAGATGGTAGATCAGTTTTCAAAGAATTGCCATCTTTAAAATATTATTTCCAAGAATTAAGTATGGGAGTTCCTGTATTAACTTAGGTTTATCATGTTTCAACAATATTTTATAATGTTCAGTGTACAAGTTTTCTATAAGTTTTGTTGATTCTTTTTCTAAATGTGTTATTCTTTTTTATTTTGTTATATATGGAATTAATTTCTTAATTTCATTTTCTGTTCGGTCATTGCTAGTGTATAGAAATATAATTGAATTTTGTACATCAATCTATAATTGTATCAAACTGATTCAATCTAAGAGTATTATTTTAGTGAATTCCTTAGGATTTTCTAGGTGCAAGATCATGACACCTATATATAAAGATAGTTTGTTTCCTTTCTTTCCAATGTTGGTCCAGTTTTTTATTATTACCCAAGTGCTTTGGCTAGAACCTCTACTTCAATAATGAATGCAAGTGTCAAGAGAAGCTATCCTTGTGTTTTTCCTGATCTTCGAAGGAAAGCATTCATTTATCACCATCAAGTATGTTTGTTGTTGATTTTTTCATAGATACCTTTTATCAGGTTGAACAAGCTCTTTTCTATTCTGAATTATCTGCGTTCTTTAATCGTGTAAGTTGGTTTATCATGCTAAATGTTTTTTTCTCTGCCCTTTGAGATCATGTATTTTTTATTCTTTATTCTATTAATGTGGTACATAAACTGATTTGTTTTCATATGTTAAACAAATCTTGGGATAAATCCCACCTAGAACTAAGGTATAAATACTTATACCTCAAAGACTTATATCTAAGACTTGAAACCATAAAAATTCTAGAATATAACTTTGGAAAAATCCTTCTAGACATTGGCTTAGGCAAATATTTCATGACCAAGAACTCAAAAGCAAATGCAACAAACACAAGGATAAATAGATGTAACTTAATCAAACTAAAAAGCTTTTGCACAGCAAAATAAATAACTAGCAGATTAAACAGACAACCCACAGAGTGGGAGAAAATCTTCACAATCTATACATCCAACAAAGGACTAATATCCAGAATGTACAAGGAACTCAAACAAATAAGAAAGGAAAAAATCAAACCCATAAGAAAGTGCGCTAAGGACATTAATAGACAATTCTCAGCAGGAGATATAAAAGCGACCAAAAAACATATGAAAAATGCTTAACATCACTAATTACCAGGGAAATCAAAATCAAAACCACAATGTGATATCACCTTACCCCTGCAAGAATGGCCATATTTAGAAAATCAAAAAATAATAGATGTTGTCGTGGATGTGGTGAAAAGGGGAAAACTTTTGAACTGTTGGTAGGAATATATACTAGTACAATCATTATGGAAAACAATGTGGAGATTGCTTAAAGAAGTAAAAGTAGATCTACCATTTGATCCTACAATCCCACTCCTGGGTATCTACACAGAGGAAAAGAAGTCATATGAAAAATATACTTGCACACACATGTTGATAGCAGCACAATTTGCAATTGCAAAAAATATGGAACCAGCCCAAATGCCCATCAATCAACTAGTGGATAAAGAAAATGGAGTATCTATATACCATGGAATACTATTCAGTCATAAAAATGAATGAAATAATGGCATTTGTAGCAATATGGATGGAATTGGAGACCATTATTCTAAGGGAAGTAACTCAGCAATGAAAAAACAAACATTGTATATTCTCACTTATAAGTGGTTGCTAAGACATGAGCATGCAAAGGCGTAAGAATGATACAATGGACTTTGGGGGCCCTGGATGGGAGGGAGGTGAGGGTTAATAGACTACACATCGGGTACAGTTACACTGCTTGGGTGATGGGTGCACCAAAATCTCAGAAATCACCACAAAAGAACTTATTCATGTAACCAAACGCCACCTGTTCCCCAAAAACCTATTAAAATAAATGTGTGTGTGTGTGTGTGTGTACAAACAATTCTTTCAGCAATGTTTTGTAGAATAACTTATATTAGGTGGGTTTTGGTGCAATTTTAATTTATATCATGTTAAAATTTCCCTTTTTTAACTCATATTACCAGTATATTTAAAAATTTATTTCTGTATATTTATCTTATGTTTAATTCCCGTGCTAAATCACTAATTGGTTAATTAATAATTATCAATACTAATAAAGATAACGATAATGTCACGGGATCTTTTGGGTATTGCTTTGCTAGCCAGGAAACTCTATAGCTGGCGGCACCTTCTGTCTGAGTATTGCTAGTGCCCACTGGGCTTGTTCTGCCCACTCAGCCTGGCAGGTTGTGCTCCGCTCACTTTACCCACCAGGATCCCACATCCGCCTAGGGTGAGCCAGGCATGGAGCAGTGAGGGGTGTGTGGGTGAGGGAGTGCGGGGTCTGGCTACTAGGCACAGCCATTCACAAAGCCTGCTGTGATGGGGCGGGCAGCTCGGGGCTCTGGCATAGGTGATGGCTCCCCGTGAGACTGCCACTCCGCCAGATGTACCGCACTCAGTTCCCGTTGTGCTGCCCCGCGTCTGGACAAAGGGAACGCCGTGGTGCCCAGAAGCTTGCAGATGCCAGGAGGGACGCCTTATGGTGGCCCACAACGTGGCAAGTGGCAGGGGAGGAGGGGAGCTGAGCTTGTTGGTGCCCAAAGCTTCACAGGCAGTCAAGTGGCGGGGGTGCGCGGGGACGCGGTGGGGGGCAGGGGGTGCTTGGATGTCCCTGCATTTGCACACCCCACCGGGTCGCGGCAATACCCCGGCTTGACCACAACTTTGCTACAAAATTGGGGTGGGCGCGGGGGAGTGGGAAGAAGCCAGGGAGTGGGAGCAGGCACTTCCAAGCCTAAGGGGGCAGAGGTGGCTTCCTGGGCCCTGAGAGCTCAAGGTTGCCCAGGTATAGCGCCCTAGCTGTGTGGCTGCAGCTGTGCCTGGGAGTGCGGAGCTCCTGCCCTTTTAACTCAGTAGGGCCCAGTGCTCCTGTCTGTGCCTGGCTCCAGCGGGCTCTGTGGAATATGCAGACCCAGCTGCACCTCACCTGCTGCAAACCGCGTCTTCGCAGAGGCTGCTCCAGACCGTCGCTGCCATCAATAATTCTCTGGGGATTGGGTTAATGGGGGGTTCCAAAATGGATCTGTGCTAGTAGCTTTTGAGTAGCTATTTTTCAAAACTAGTATAGCCATGAAACGGTTGGTTTCAAAGCTAGGATGGAGCAGGGAAGAGATGTATAGGAAGAGAGTAAAATGCTAGCGAACTTTCTGTTTTCACCGGGTTTCAACCATTTTTGTTACATTTTTGTTCAGGTTTTTTTCAAATATTTGGTCAATTTCTCAAGTCCTACAAGTGTTAATTTTGACAGTTTTTACCAGTGTTCTTGTTGCTTTCATGGAGGGATAGACTTTCTGTTTTTGCTCCATAACTCTGGTAGGGCTTAACTCTGGTAGTAATACTAAATTAAGCTTAGCTTTACACACAGTAATAGTTCAATCTGAAAGTCGTCATATCTCATACAACCCGATAGACGTATCACAGCACTGGCAACTTTTTTTCCAAATGGTGCTCCCTAACTTGTTATCAGAGGACTCATTGAGTAAGAAGTTTGCAAAGAGACAACAAAATAAAGACAACACACATTGCTAATAATTGCTTCATGCTTTTTATGTATATGCATGAATTGTTAACTCTTTTATAAACTAGCATTTATTATATTAGATTTTCAGAAGACTCCATCCTTGACCACACTTTAGTTAGGTCCATCTAAGCCTTCTAGACCTTGACATTGGCATCTTACCTTACCAGTTTTACATTTTCCATTTCTTTTTAAAAAATATATTTCCAACTTTTAGTATAAGTTCAGGGGTACATGTGCAGGATGCGCAGGTTTGCTACATAGTTATACGTGTGCCTTGGTGATTACCTGCACAGATCATCCCATCACCTAGGTATTAAGCCCAGCATCCATTTGCTATTCTTCCTGATGCTCTCCCTCCTCCCACCCTCCAGCCTCTGACAGGCCCCAGTGTGTGTGGTTCTCCTTCCCCTACCCCGTGTTCGCATGTTCTCATCATTCAGCTCCCACTTATAAGTGAGAACATGTGGTATTTGATTTTCTGTTCTTGCATTTGTTTGCCGAAGATAATGGCTTCCAGCTCCATCTAGGTCTCTGCAAAGGACATGATCTCATTCCGTTTTATGGCTGCATAGTGAAACATGGGGTACATTTTCCATTTCTAGTAAGAATCTTGCTGTCAGTTTAGAGAACCACCCACCTTTACTATCTGATCACCTTTGATATCTGATAGAATTCCCCCTCCCTCACCATCCTTCAGGTGAAATTTGATCACCCTGGTTGCTGTCAGGACAAATCCTGTCAAATAAATCTTTCCTTACCTTTGATGTTTCCTCTTGGCTATTTTCCATCCACAGACCTCCAGCCTGATCCTTGGCTATAAATCCCAGCTTGGCCATGCTGTCTTCTATGCTGAGGTCCCTTTTTCCCAATTGCAATATTTTCTGAAAAAAATATTTTTATGTTGTTTGAACTCATGTCCAATTCTGTTTTTTCTTAACAGTTCTTTAAAATATTTCCATTATTCCCTTTCTAAAAAATAAATTATATATATATATATTTAAAAAACCAAAATATACAGATTTTATTTTCTCTTTATTGATGCATTATTTTTTCGACTTTGTCATTTACCAAGATTCAAATACAGTATTCACATCTTTGGAGTAAACCATTTTCAGTAGGTTCTATTGAAAACTCATATTTACACTGATACCATCTCTTTAGCATACTTGTATAACCTAATTTATAGCATCATAATTGTCTTAATGCCCTAAAAAACATATATTTTCAAGTAAAGTGAAGTGACTTTTTTTTTTTCACATGAACAAATTTCCAGTCTTTGGCCATTGATGTATTTCTATTACCCTTCTCAGCCCACACTTAAGTATTAACTATATTAAATTGCTTTCTAACAGAGCTTGTTTTAAAAACTTTCTTACTACACAATAGAGAATCGCTTACCCTACAAAGAACTCTTGTTCCAGTTCATAAAGAAGTGTAATAGAAACTCAAATCTGAGAGATAAGCCTGTAGGTGACATAATTGCAAATGCATCATGAAAAGTAAGACAATAGTGAAAAAGCCACTGATATTACTGTTACAAGAGTAAAATTTTCTGTTTTAAGGGGGAAAGAAACTATATATAGATATTTCTAATTTGTTCCTATTCTTATTAATACTATTCTATTATGTTATGCTATTATAATCGGTTTATAAAAGATATCACAGGAGAAAAATTTTAAAAAGAAGAAAAGTTATATGATCACCTTATAATTTCAGGTAAACAAAGTTTATTATATTTAAAATTCATTCATTATTGTAATTATTAGAACACTTCTAAAGCTGATAATGGATATCTAAAAAAAATCATTTCATAATATTTATATTTATTGATGAAATGTTTAAAGCTATTATTTTGCAATTCAGGAAAAACAAGTTCTTATAACTATTATCTTCAATATTTTACTGCAGAATATACCCAATGAAATAAGCCAAATAAAAATTAATGCAAATTATACAGATTGGAAACATATATATGTGATATATATGTGATATATATCTCTCCTAATCGGAGATATTTTTCTATTATATATGTATCCTATTATTTACAACTAATATAAGCATAGAAAATTAAAAATAAATACATAAAATTCTCAGATAAATATATTTTAATAATCAGTTAAAAATCAAGTACTTTTCATTTTTGCTGTTTATATCTTTATTGAATCTGGAATCAATTTTTCACATCATGTTTTTTCACAAAACAAGTTGACACATTCTAAAAGATGGATTTCAATAATTAAGTGTACTAGCAAATATTTATAAATATTGGTGGTTAGTCTTAATTTTGATTTGAAAACCTGAAATATAAATTTTCTCTGTAAGAATATTAACAAGGGTCAAAGGAAAACAAAAAGTACAAATTTGGATAAAGAGTATAATTTCACAATATTTTAGCGAAATTGTATTTGTGTAAGCCCAATGACATGGTAATTAAAAGAAGTCTTAATTCTGAAGATCCTGTGCAAACATTGCCAGTTGTATTTGCAATTAAATTGGAAAGGAATGAATAATTATTTAAGCTGCAATAATTATTGGTTAAGTTGAAAGAAGCCATACCAAAGAGACTAGATATCATATGACTCTATATGTAATTTCTCAAAAAGGCAAATGGGAGAAAGAAAATTAGTGGTTTCTTGAGGTAATTATGCTAATGAGCCATTATTACCTCAATTATTACCTAATGCAAATGAACATGAGATTTTATTGACAATATGAAAATTCATTAAAACTGAATTTTGATTGCAGAACTTGATAAACTTACTTTAAAAATGATTGAATTCTCACTCATAGGTGGGAACTGAACAATGGGATCACTTGGACTCAGGAAGGGGAACATCACACACCAGGGCCTATCATGGGGAGGGGGGAGGGGGGAGGGATTGCATTGGGAGTTATACCTGATGTAAATGACGCGCTGATGGGTGCAGCACACCAACATGGCACAAGTATACATATGTAACAAACCTGCACGTTATGCACATGTACCCTACAACTTAAAGTATAATAATAATAAACAAATTTTAAAAAAATGATTGAATTATACCCTTGAAATTGTTTAGTTATATGATATATGAATTTTGCCTTAATAAAATTGTTAAAAACTTTAATCAATATTGTCATCATTGTTCTAAGGATTATTTACTTTGCTTAAATTTAGTTAATTTAAATGTTAATTGAGGAAATAATTTCCTTGGAATCACAATCTTGAAAGTTTTAATTTGTTTTTTATTTTTAATAAGTGTAACTCTGGACATGTCATAGGTAGATCACACATGTCAGTTTTCCCGTTTCATTTAGAAATACACAATGTGAAAGTAATAGATAAAAATATGTTCCATGGGAGTTAAAATAATTTGAATGCTTTCATTTTATTTTTATTTTATGTATTTAAAGACAGAGCCTTGCTCTGTTGCCCAGGCTGGAGTACAGTGGTGCTCACCTCAACCACAAACTCCCGCGCTCAAATCATCCCACTTCACCTTCCCAAGTAGCTGGGACTACAGGCACATGCCACCACACTCAGCTATTTTAAAAAATATCT
Source organism: Theropithecus gelada (assembly GCF_003255815.1). Lineage (NCBI taxonomy): Eukaryota > Metazoa > Chordata > Mammalia > Primates > Cercopithecidae > Theropithecus > Theropithecus gelada. Next base: position 24,097,092 of record NC_037685.1, on the reverse strand, counting down.
TTTGTGGAGACAAAGTCTCACTTTTTTGCTGTGGTTGGTCTCAAACTCCTGGAATCCTCCCACCTTGACCTCCGAAGTGCTGGGAGTACAGGTGTGAGTCACCATGCCTGGCTAGAAATGGAATGTTTGCATGCCTGGCTAGAAATGGAATGTTTGCGAAGTAGAAGAACTATCAGTAGATAAGAGAGAGTAAAACTTTAATGTAATTGAAGCAAGACTATTTAATGACACTGCCATTTGCAGAAAAATGTGTAAATTTCAGTAGTGCTAAACTTTCTCTAGAGCAATATACCTAAGAAATACACTACACGCATATATTTTTGAACAGGTTTTACAAGTAAGAAAAATTCTTCTATCATACTAATAATCTATTTCTAATATAGAGTTTTAGATGGGTGACAATGTGGTTCCAAGATAATATAAATGTAATATTTGACATAAGTCTAAAAATGGCTAGAAAAAAATTAAAATTACATCTTATAAAATCTAAATAATGATTGGGTAAATTTTGTGATTTATATTATAATTTTGAATGTTATACATCTATTCATGAGCTACTTTTCATTTGTTAAATTTAATTACAAAGAAAAGTATATATTAAGGATAATATGAGCATCATGCTTCTAAATCTTATTAGAACACTTTCATGTGTAAATAATGGAGTACAATATTTGTCCAAAAAAGAAAAAAACTTGGTGTGCATGTACACATTTGTCTGTGATCTTCCCTAGATCCATTTATTTCCAATTATTTTTAAGAGCTTCTTGTCCCTCTGTGATTGTTCAGGAAATACTAGACTTCAGAGGATTTGACACGTGTTATGCTTTGATCATCTTTTCATCCAGGGGAAAATAAATTGCTCTGAACTCTTTCAGTACAGACTCCTATAACTCAATCCTGTAACCTGAATTCAAATTAAATGTCTCCATTTTGTGTAATGTAAGATTTCTCAAGAAAAAAGGATGAGAGGCAGACCTCTTCTAGGACTTCAAAATCATGCTTTTTAGTTGGAACATGGACATCAAAAGTGGTTCAACTGTAAACATAAAATAGAATTTATGGAGAAGATTTTCAAGCAGAGAAACAGCAGAACTTAAAAAATACCTTGAGTTCTCACTCCACACAGAGGCTTACTTACGTGCAGCTTAACTGAAGCAGATATCCAACAAAAGTTCCAGGAAGAACTTAACATCTATTGGCTGTACTTGGGAAAAGGAAGAAGAACTAATAAGCAATCATGTAACAAATAACAGAGTTTTCTGACTGTTCCAACTTCTTGAACTACTGAAACCTGGCAGGAAATGTGCCTCACCAGTCATCAGAATTACACTGATCAGTTTAGAAGCAATCTGAAGCCTTCTCCCTTTTTAATAAATTTTACAGGGAATGACACAATTACAGAACAGTTTCAAAATATTTGGTTACACATAAATGTTTTTCTTTAATTTGCTTTAAAACTGCATTTTCAGTGTACATGTACACTGAAAATTCTTTAATTTGTTTTAAAACTGCATTTTCAGTGTACAACTATTTAATAAGGAATGGGGAAAAGATTCCCTACTCAATAATAGTGCTGGAATAACTAGCTAGCCATATTCGTAAGAATGAAATTGGATTCCTACCATTAACCGTATACTAAAATTAACTCAAAATAGATTAAAGAGTTAAATATAAGACCCGAAACTATAAGAATTCTGAAAGAAAACCTAGGAAACATCATTCTAGACATCAGCCTTGGGAAAGAATTTGTGACTAAGTCCTCAGAAGCAATTTAACAAAACCAAAAATTGACAAGTGAGACCTAATTAAACTAAAGAGCTTCTGCACAGCAAGAGAAGCAATCAAGGGAGTAAAGAGACAACCTACAAAATGAGAGAAAAAGATTCACAAACCACGCATCCAACAAAGGTCTAAGATCCAGAATCTATAAAAAACTTAATTCAACAAACAAAAACCAAATTATCCCATTAAAAAGTGGGCAAAAGGCCGGGCACAGTGGCTCATATCCGTAATCCTAGCACTTCGGGAGGCCGAGGCGGGCAGATCATGAGGTCAAGAGTGCGAGACCATCCTGGCCAACATGGTGAAACCCCATCTCTACTAAAAATACAAAAATTAGCTGGGCAAGATGGTGCATGCCTGTAGTCCCAGCTACTCAGAAGGCTGAGGCAGGAGAATTGCTTGAACCTGGGAGGTGGAGGTTGCAGGGAAGCAGACATTGAGCCACTGCACTCCAGCCTGGGCAACAGAGTGAGACTCCAGCTCAAAAAAAAAAAAAAAAAAAAAGTGGGCAAAAGACATGAGTGAACACTTCTGAAAAGAAGACATACATGCAGCCAACCAACAAATATACAAAAAATGCTCAACATCACTAATTATCAGGAAAATGCAAATCAAAATCACAAGGAGATATATTCTCACACTAGTCAGAATGGCTATTATTAAAAAAAAAAAAGATGCTGGTGGGGCTGCAAAGAAAAGGGAATGCTTATATACTGTTGGTGGGAATGTAAATTAGTTCAGCCCTGTGGAAAGCAGTTTAGAGATTTCTCAAAGAACTTAAAACAGAGCTATCATTCAACCCAACCATTACTGGGTATATACCCAGAAGGAAATAAATCATTTTACGAACAAGACACATGTACTCGTATGTTCATCACTGCACTATTCACAATAGCAAATATATAGAATCAACCCAGGTGCCCATCAATGGTAGAGTTGATAAAGAAAATGTAGTACATACATACCATGGAATACTGCACAGCCATTAAATAGAATAAAACCATGTCCTTTGCAGCAACATAGATGCAGCTGAAAGTCCTTATCCTAAGAGAATTACACAGCAACAGAATACCAAATACTCCATGTTCTCAGTTATAAGTGGAAGCTAAGCATTGGGTACACATGGACATAACGATGGCAATAATAGACCTTAAGGACTACTAAACAGGGAAGGGGGGAAAATGGCCAAAAAACTATCTACTGGGTACTGTGCACAGTATCTGGTGACAGGGTTATTTGTAACCAAACCTCAGCATCATACAATATGCTCATATAACCTATACCTGTACCCCTTGAATCTAAAATAAAGGCTGAAAATTTTTAAAATAATTTCAATATCTACTGCTTAAGAGTGCTATATCCACACTTAAAATATGTATTAATAAATTACTTATTAGAAGTTATTTATTACAAAGTCTTTTCTAAAGTCCAAATGATGTTAACATCATTTAGATTTAATTTCCTGCCATTTAGGCATATTGAAAAAAACATATTTTTGCTTTGTTCTGAAGTCTTCACATTGTTTCATATGGCTCGGTTACTTCATCCTGCAGCCAGAGTGATTTAATTAAGTCATAACTCAAGGCCAAACAGAAAAAGCTAAGTATCCTTTCTTAAAACCTATAATGGTTTTTATTATACAATTTCAGTATGTTTAAATGGAAGAAATTTTATCTTTTAAAACTATGAATACTTGCCTTGAAAGATAGACATTAATATAAAACTGGTGTGTAGGTACATAATTTTTTTTTTTTTTTTCTTTTTTTTTTTTTTTTTTTTTTTTTTTTTTTTCTTTTGTTGAGACGGAGTCTCGCTCTGTCGACCAGGCTGGAGTGCAGTGGCCGGATCTCAGCTCACTGCAAGCTCCGCCTCCCTGGGTTCAAGCAATTCTCCTGCCTCAGTCTCCCGAGTAGCTGGGACTACAGGCGCCCGCCACCTCACCCGGCTAGTTTTTTGTATTTTTTTAGTAGAGAGGGGGTTTCACTGTGTTAGCCAGGATGGTCTCGATCTCCTGACCTCGTCATCCGCCCGTCTCGGCCTCCCAAAGTGCTGGGATTACAGGCTTGAGCCACCGCGCCCGGCCGTAGGTACATAATTTTGCAAAACTCTTTAAGGCATATGTGAACAAATATTGTAGACTACTATTATTAGTTGCATGTTTAGGTATAAATATCTTCAACATTACAAGATAAGGCAAAATTCTTTATACAGTGTTATTGTAATAAGTTACACTCCTGTAAATCTGGTATGTTTTACTTGAGGAACTGCCAGACTGGTTTACGCAGAGACTGCACCATTTTACATTACTACCAACAATGCATGAGGGCTCCATTTTTCAAGTATTCTTGCTAGCCAACATTTTTTATTTTCTGCATTTTTGATTATACCCCCAATGTTGTTTTCATCGCCTCAAGGAGCTGCAAAACTCAACAATAGCCTTTAACTAATTTTGATCAACAAACTGAAGGAAAAGTTTATTGACACTGAGTGAGCCTTTCTCTCTGAGCTGCATCTTCTGTCCCCTGTACTCCACGTAAAATACGGAGCAGAAATATACCTGACAATGTAAAATGCTTCTGGGTAAAAGTGACTTTATTTTTTGTTTTATATCTCCACTCACTTTTGGCCTACTGTTTTCATTTTGTCTTTTTAGATTTTTAATGCTTTGAAAATGATATATCTCATGTATATTTTGCAGTGTGGTGATTTGAATTCAACCTTGCCTTTATTTCAAATGTATAGAGAACTGTCTAGCAGAAATGAAAGCCTGAATGACAGCTAGATAATTTAAGATGCAAAAAACCTGAGCATTATTATGCTTAAGAGGGAAAGCCTGTGGAGAGAGAGTGATTGAAAACACTTGAAATCAGGTATAAATAATGAAGCATTTTGATAGGGATGACTGAAATAAAAGTGGAAGAAAATTCCAGGGTAGGAATAGTCAGGCCTTTGCATTCTTGATTAATTCACAAATGTGACTTGTAAAGACTTTTACAAGTCTTTACAGAAAGACAAGACTACAGTGGAGACTAGTTTAGCCTCTGATAGGGGTTGGATGTGCCCCCACCCAAATCTCATCTTGAATTCCCACATGTTGTGGGAGGGACCCAGTTGGTGGTAATTGAATCATGTGGGCAGCTCTTTCCCGTAATATTGTCATGATGGTGAAAAAGTCTCACGAGATATGATGATTTTATAGGGGGAGGTGTTCCCTGCACAAGCTGTCTCTCTGCCTGCTGCCATCCACCTAAGATATGATTTGCTCCTCCTTGCCTTCCACAATGCTGTGAGGCCTCCCCAGCCATGTGGAACTGTAAGTCCATTAAACCTCTTTCTTCCGTAAATTGCTCAGTCTTGGGTATGTCTTTATCAGCAGTGTGAAAACAGACTAATAGAGCCTGCAATCTCAGATTTCTGGTGGAAGTCCTAAATACCTCTCCTCTTTGCATTGTGCACAAGATTGAGTTTGTGTGGTATGTAACCTACTAAACAATAAGAATGCATGTCTCCTATCTAGAGTAAACACACTCTGAATATCTGGGAAGGCTATAATAGCAAGATTCTCAACTTTGCAACTGAGCTCTGTTTACAGTTCTGCTGTCTTCTGACATGTATTAATGATGACGCTTTAGTAGTTCTCTTTCATTTGCAAGAGACTCAAACACACTTTTTAGTGTACTAAAAGTAGACTACAAGCAAAAACTTGGTGCTGGTAAGGAATGAAGGAAGGAACAAAGGGATGAAGAAAAATAAGAAAAAAATGAATAATGAATAATGAAATAAATGAAAGGAAATAAAATACTCTGGCTTTAGAATCAAGCAGACCTAGATGTTTAAACCTAGGTCTACATGATAGATACTGATTCTGTCTATTATTTTTTCTATTATTTGGATCCTTAATCTCCAGTAATATCTCCCGGTGGAACAGGAAATATGTATTATAGTAGCTTAACATGTAGGTGTTTCTTAAGCACACACAGTCTCATAAAGATTACCTGATTGTCTCTCTCCCAGTATCAAAATCAAGGGGCCTGTATAGGTGCCACATCACTACTTGAATAACAAAATGATCAAGCTATGGGGATAATTTTTTGTCACCCTACATTAGAATCTCAGAATTGTGCTGTGGTCTGGGATCTTCTTGATTGACAACTTTCTCAAATCAGCAGAGAATGAAAGAGGTACCAGAAGCAACAATGAAATGCCTTGCTTCCAATTAGTAATGTCTGTCTAGGAATAAAGAAACTTCAGTGCACTCACTCATTTCTATTCATCTATTTTAGGTGGTTTACATCTTGGGAAATTTTCTAGTCTTAAATTTCTAAGAGATTATATTTACCTCTTTCCAAAATTTCTAATCTAGCACATAGTATCTAAATGTAGCACTAAATTTGCAATAATATTCTGCTTCTCACTGTATATCTCAAAATATTGTGTGTGTTTTTAATTTCTAGGGAAATATGTATTTTTTGGCAACTCTTATGAAAATCAAATTGGATATATTGATTTTAGCTAAAGAGGCAAATTTTCATAGAGCAATCCTCCTCTGAGGAGGTATCCATGAACAAATAAAGCATGTAGGTATACGACAAAAATATGACAGTGTTCACTGCAGTATTCTTCAAATAACAACCTCCCCAAACTAGAAATATTAGTGCATATATAGGAATAATTACATGCACTATTTTAAATTTAGATGTGAAATATGCACTAGAAAGGTGAGATTTTTTAATATACAAAATTCCATGCAAAGATCAATATATACTTGTTCTCACCACAGGGAATTTGTACATGTGGCATTGACTTGCTCGATACCTATTCCAATCTTCTTTTAATACACTTTACCACACAGGCTGGAGGGCAAAACCTATTTTCCCACACTTCTCTGCAGTGAGGCTCTTGGCTGTAATTTAGATTCTTTCTAGAAGATGCACTCCTGTGTGAATTTGATTCAGGACTGATTATGGTGAGCTGAGGAACTGAGAAGTTTCAAAGCATGCATTTTGCCGTCACTGATTGCAGAGCTTCTGCAGCTATCTTCTGTGGCCATGGTTTGAGGATCAGGCTTCTCTTTTCCTAATCAGGGAGTATGCTGTTTCATTATGGAATCAGTAACTATGACAGCAAATTCCTGGGTCTGTGGCTTCTTCATTACTGTACTTGCTGAAGAAAAATTAGTGACCATAATCTCTGTTTTAGTTTTATAAGTCCCTTCTATTCGTTCAGTATTAAATTATGTTCTTGTTTCTTCTTTTTTTTTTTTTTTTTTTTTTTTTTTTTTTT